>NC_061110.1:22942158-22964663 GCF_015104395.2 Macrobrachium nipponense | reverse complement strand
TTTCTTAACATACCAGAAAGGAACTATTATAAAAAAAATCTATGCTTAACCTTTCAAGAATATGATAGTTATCAATTGCACAGCATGTCTAACAGTCCCAAAGGGGATTCAGTGTTATATCCTGATACCTTGTCAAACATTCCTGCTGCTCACTGTAACATTTGGCTGTAAAATAATGAAATGGTTACTTCTCTGAGATCATGAGTAACTTAAAATATAAGAAACACTAATGTAAGAAGACAAACCCTACTACTGAAAACTGGGAAATATTATATTTTTGGTAAAAAGAGCAACGAAAATAGCTTACCTTTTCTGCAGGAAGTGAAATAACATCATTAATTTTGTCAGGAGCCAGGAAGTAACTAGCATCTTGACAGTCATGATAATGATTGTATATGTGGTTGCCACACACTAACAAATCACTCCCACTTATGTGCCTGTCAAACAAGATAATATCATCACAATCAAGGTCATAACATTTTACAAAAATCATCAAAGAATTCAGGGTTCACAGATGGAAACAATTTACAAATTCCTATAGTGTCCAGTCTCAGGAAATAAAATCAGTTCCTAAATTCAACTGCCAGTTAATTGGCAGGGTGGGAAAAAGAAGGGCACCTTGTCTCATTACCAGACAGCAAAACTTAGTTGTCTACATCTACACAGAACATCAGTAAGATCAAGAAAAGGAACTCCTTACAAAAGTAATTCAAAAACATAAAATAATTTCTATCTTCCATATACAAAATCCTTGTCGTTTTTCTTAAGCCTTAACAAATTTCTATAACGTAAAAATAATAGGTTTGTAAATATGAAACAGTCATTTTGACTAAATTCTGAATGTCCATATAACCTGCAAGACTTTAATTCTACTTATGCCAAATATAATTGTTGAGAGAGCTGTCACGTGATACTGCTCCTGGGGATAACTATGAAGTGGGTAAGTGCCCATAACTAGTCATGATCTTTTGTACTGTTTCTACTTGAATGTTTTAACATACATTCTATACCTGTAGATGTTCCCTTGAGACATGGCACTGCTGTAGTGCACTTGTCAGAACTGTCGTTATACCAAGTTTGCTTACACGTGTTTCAAACACCAAAACTAAATGCAGACTCATGTTGTCTCAAAGGAGAGTAGGATATTCTAAACCATCATATTCCATTTATTAACATGAAATTTCTTTTTTCACTGCAGTCTCAATATAATATTATAAATATTGAGAGTCTAATTTTCCATCTCTGTCTATACATATGCGATAGAATACTACTTAGTATAGGTGCCCAAAATGTATTCCTTTTGCACACTGCTGTACTCACCCACCAAAATAAGCTTATCAAGTGGTTCTCAGAAAGCTTGACCTTTTGTTGCTTGGCTCCACTGAATGCTACCTGACTCATGGGAAGCTGGAGTTAGCAAATACCTCCTGCACCATTTGGGCATAAACTTCTCTGGGATTACATTGTCTTAAAAGAGATTATCATATTAGAGCTGAAGGAGACTGCAACTCAAATCCATGAATCTATCCTTTGTTTTAATGACCTCTCTCATGCAAGTAATGGCAATTGACCCCATCTCAAGAAGCTATGATCTCACACCTGATAAGAAGCTCATAAAGATAGGGCTCTATTGCCATCACTTGTAGCACCACACCCAATCACTTAAAAGATGGAGACCAAGGTTCTTCTTAGTAGTAGTATACTGAAATTAAGAGCAACTTGAGAAGGTACTGGCATCTGAAGATATCTTCCTATTTGCTGGCAGAATCCACAAAAACCCAAGGCAAATTTAAGTGTTCTTGTCAACAAGGGCTTATAAGACTACAGTAGTAACCGTTCTTTTTCCCATTGTTACATTTTCACAAGTAACTGAATACAACCCATAATTTTATGAACATGGCCAGGATTGCACCATAATCCCATTTACGTCTCATGATTCCTTTTAGTTCTGCATCCCTTCATGTTGAGTCCTCACAAATTTCCTGATGAAGAGGCATTGCACCTAAGTAGCTACTCAGGATAATGTGAAATAATGGGTGTATGTGGAAACAAATATGTAGATTCTTTAAACTAAAATAAACTTATTCACATACAAACCCAATACTTTACCTGACAAACATTACCCCTCCTCCCAACTCCAAAATGCAGCTAGTTCAAACCCTTTTTTTCTTTCTTTAAATATTCAGCTGAAAAAACTTGGGATAGAGTCAACAGACTAGTATAAACTTAAAAGAAATGCACATGGAAATCAGCTGGTGAGACAAGTTACAGGAAAAGGTGACAATTTAGATAAATAAATATGAGGTGATGAAAACTTAAACCCTGAGAATATGCAGTTTTCACCACTAAGGGCTGTCAGGAGCCCAGATGCAATCACAAAGGGAAAGGGAGAATTATTCTTTAGGGATATGTACAGCTGCAAATGTTACAGCATTTAAGGCTGACTTAAGTACTGAATCTGTATGTGAAAAAATTAATTCTATTGTTAAAATTTGATATTGTGATGGATCGAGAAATGATATTGTTATGATACAATAAAGTTTTGTACATACTTACCCAGCAGTTTTATACTTAACTATAGTCTCCAACTCCCGACAGAATTTCAAATTTCGCGGCACACGCTACAGGTAGGTAAGGTGATATACCCTCCCGCCGCTGGGTGGCGGGACTAGGAACCATTCCCGTCCCCTAATCAGATTTTCTCTTCCACCTGTCTCCTGAGGGGAGGCTGGGCAGGCCATTAATCATATATATCTGCTGGGTAAGTATGTACAAAACTTTGTATCATAACAATACCATTTTTGTACATGCAACTTCCCCGGCAGATATATACTTAGCTGATTGGCACCCTTGGTGGAGGGTAAGAGACAGCTAGATACTATATATAACAAAACAGGAAAACAACATATGTTGTAGGTTATAAAGAAAAAAACCTTGGTTACCTACATGAATGGGGTCAGGAGACTTCATGGATACTGTCTATGAGTCTGCTTGCCTCAAGAGCTTCAGCGAGGATGAGACCTGTGACCGATAGCCCTTCTGGATCGTGTCAATGGGGGCTAGCCCACTTACTTGACAGAGCCTTCTATTGGATCGTGTCAATGGGGGCTGACCCACTTACATGACAGAGCCTTAACCTGTATCATATCAATGGGGACTTGCCCTCTTACATGACAGAGCTTTAGGTATCAATATACAACGAGGAGCACAAAACCAATCCGACCACCTGACCAACTCTAAACCGTGTTAGAGCTAACAATTGAAAAGGGGTTACCACTTAACCCTCTTTCAAACAAATATAAAAACATAACACCATTAAACTAAACTAACAAGGATTAGTCTCAGCTCCCTGTCCCAGCACTGAAACTGCAGATATGTAGGGCCCCAACAAGAAGCACTTATCGTAAGTCACTCTCACGTCTCTCAAGTAGAGAGAAGCAAACACTGAGTGCATCTCCAGGAAGTAGAGGCTACAATATTGTTCAGCGACATATTCAAAAACGACAGAGGTGTCGCAATGGCCCTTACTTCAGTGCTTTAACTCTAAGAAGTTTAATCTGTTCATTCATCGCACGTCGCATGCGCCTGTTATGACGTTCCTCATAAAGAACACCAGAGCGTTTTTAGAAATGGGTTTCTGGGATCTCTGACAGAACACCAGAGACTCTTTAGGTTGCCCTTAATCATCTTTTTCTTCTTTCCAGGTAGAATTTTAAGGGTCCTGACAGTGCACAGAGATCTCTCTATATCTCTTCTCACTAAGGGTGAGAGCCCTTTGACCACAAAACTTCAAGGCCAGGGTTTAGAGGGATTCTCGTTCTTCGCTAAGAACAAAAGATTTAAAATAGCAGATTGGCGACTCTCCTTTAAACCCTACTCTAGCATCCAGAGCCTGAAGCTTGCTAACTCTTCTAGCAGTCGCCAGCGCTAAAAGAAACAGACTTTCTAGTCAGGTCCCTGAAGGACGCCTGTTGAGGGGTTCGAACTTGTCCGATACTAGGAACTTGAGAACCACATCTAAGTTCCAACTAGGCGGTCTAGAGTACTATTTCTTAGTCGTCTCAAAAGATCTGATAAGATTATGCAGATCTTATCCTCCGCGATATTCAGGTCCCTGTTCCTGAGCACCGCAGATAGCATGCTACAACAACCTTTAACCCCTTCTTTACCGGGTGGGTGAGCAGAGTGTACACATTGCGTTCACTGCCGAACTGAATCTCGGTAGTGACTCCAGTTTGGAGGGGTGCCGATCGTAAAAATATTTGCCAAAAATACACTAATCAAGACGGGCTAATGAAATTATCAGGTATTATTAGCACTATAATAACGCATATTCTCTGTGAGTTTTATCATCCTACAGGGAAAATAAATGATTTTATGAAAAAAAATGTGAAACTCAGTGTCCCTTGTACAAGGGACACTGGTGGTCGGTGAGAAAACTACAGTCTTGAATAGAAATTCAGTCTTACAGAATGTTGGTATATCCACCTGGAACATGCACATAAAGTATTATCAAAATAGAACTGTAAATAAGCACGTAATAACAAAAAAAGAGCAACAACTAAAGCGAAGCCCCGCCCAATAATATGGAAATTGCAAATTTTTATTATATATCTCTCAAAAATTGGTCAATGTCATTTTCTACGTTTTCTAAGATAGTTTTCATCACAGAAAACAACTTTAGGGGTATCTAAATTAATTTTTCAAGTTTCTTGTCCTCAGAAAAAAATAGCTTTTTTGCTTTTTCTCTGGTTTGGTTTTTTATATATTAAAGTTCTATAAGGCTTTATTTTTACCTTCATTTATCTGGCGTTCATATCTTTTATTTGTAAAATGTAATAAGTGAATAAATAAATAAATACAGTAAATGATGATGCAACTGGTTTATACTTGGGTAGAAGTTATTACATGTTTACACTTGTCTGGTTTTGTGATTTTTTGTTGAGACGCAGTTCATCTGTCACCTACACACTACTATAAGCAGTAATAATATTTTTTTTGGGTTCATCATACGTCTGGCATCGTGTCATACTGTTTTATTTTGCTCAAACTCTTCAAAATCCGAAATTACAGAATGATTGGAAGTCCCTATCTGAAAAGAGGAGTTTTGGTGGTACTTGCGTACCACCTTTATGCACCCGGGGCGGTGTAGTAGACTTGAATGGTGGTACCCGCCTACCTCCAAACAAACTTTCGGTAATGAAGAGGTTAATCGTAGAGACTGCTAAGCTGCATTCTTCTCTTAAAAAGAGAAGGAAGTCAGCAATTATGGTCACAGAAGTATTGGATGAGGATAGTTTCTTCGTCCGGCACCATCTCCGAAACAATTCCCACCTCGACTGGTAGACTCGCAAGGTTGATGACCTGCGGGCTCTGGCGATCGCGCTAGCAGCCTTGCGCAAAAAGCCTCTCGCTCTGACAAATCTCCCGATAGTCTGAAGGTAGTCAGGCAGAGAGCGGGGAGGTTTTAGTGAAACCTGTCACAGTGGGGTTGTCTGAGCAGATCTCTCCTTTGTGGAAGAGATCTGGGGAAGTCCACCGTCCATACCAATACCTCTGTAAACCATTCCTGAGCGGGCCAAAAGGGAGCGACCAGAGTTAGTTTCGTCCCTGTCCATCTAGAAGGAGTGCGTCTACCGTTATTGCTCTTGGATCCAAAAATGGTGGAGCAAAAGTTGTACAGTCTCTTGTTCTAATTCGTGGCAAAAAAAAAACGAAATCCAATCAGGAGGAACCAACAACAGATGTTGTCGAAACCGGCGACAGAGAAAATCTGATTAGGAAACGGGAATGGTTCCTAGTCCCGCCACCCAGCGGCGGGAGGGTAGATCACCTGACCTACCTGTAGCTGTGCCGCGAAATTTGAAATTCTGTCGGGACGTCGGAGACTATAGCTAAGTATATATCTGCCGGGGAAGTTGCATGTACAAAAATGAAAAATTCTACATATATCACAGTTATCCACAGTTTGTTCAGGCTATCACAAGCCTTGACTGATTTTACTTCCATTTCCTATTATATACGTATGTAAAAAGATGAGAAAATGTTGAAGATTTTCTGTGATGGCAGTTTAATTTCCTTAAAAGATACAGCTTTGTCTTACGTTTAGGTTCACATATATCTCTTGAATGAACTGATGTCATTACCCCTTCTGTTTTTGTACAATTTTGTGTGGAATACACTTTTCTTAATTCTACTGCTTTTCCTTTTCACTTGTCTTCAGATACTGTGCGTACAGTTTGACAAATTTTTAATCAATTTGTATTTTTTATAACTAACAAACCTTTGGTCTTAACCTTAAGATTATGAGAGGATTTCGAAAGCTGGAGTTTGGCTATGTCAAACAACTTTCACTTCCTTTTATTTAAAGGATGTTGCCCATAGATCCTCGGACACTTTTTCCTTGGGTCTGGTGGTGGTTGCTCAACAAGCGGTATAGCCCATCCAGTACCCCTGGCGGGTCAGTTAGTATCTAGTCTACAATGAAGGTATGAAAGTAGAATGAAGGAGATGAGTGGTATCGTTTCTTTCCTACATTTTCAATCTACTTCTTTACCTACGAGCAATAAGATGAAGAATACCATCATAAGCTGGAACAGACTACATACAGGTGAGTGAGAGCCTTGCTGTTATGGTAATTTTTTTTTAAATCTTTCTTTTATTCCATTACATTATTTGTATCCTCCTCATTATATGAACTGTACATATACTGCAAATTTCTCGGCAAATCTTTTCCGTTCTGAAATATTTCAAGGCACATTGGCAAAAAAGATAAGATACAACAGTAACTAGATGCAAAAAGTATAACGGATGATATTTTTTTGACATAGTAGCAATCCAATTCTCAGAGGAAAATCCTCTCAGAGCAAGACTGAACTGATTACCTGAGCAAAACAGAATAAATCCTATTATAGAGTTAAGAGAAGAGTAATTATAAAAAATCAATTATTATCAGCTTCCAGGGAAGAATCATCAGAATTCAAATAATAAAAATGGCAAATTTTTAATCAATTTGCATTTTTCATAGCTTACAAACCTGAGGTCTTAACTAAAGAATAATCTTCCAGTGCCAGCTAAAAACCAGTTAAAAACAATCACAGATTGTAAAGCAAGGAATCTGTGGCATCTGGCAACCCATATGTATATGAGGTGGAAGCTGTCACCAACCAAGCTTAAGACCTCGTGACGCATCAGTGTTTCTTTGTCCGCCTTGGAGAGTAGCAGCATTGAACTCTCGTGTATGAACAAAAAGCTGTAAGAATGATAAAATATATGGACAAAAGTATTATCACAACTTACATAGACCTTATTTCCTCTGTTAAATTTGTGTCAAACCCCAAAAACTGTTTGCCTTTTTTAGTATAACCTCGGACTTCATTGCCTGATGACACAAATATTTTGTCTCGTACAGTACCTGCAAAAAAAAAAAAAGAAGTTAAGTTTCCATCTATGTCCTTTTCAACAAACAATTTTTTAGGTATACCTACTGGTCTTTTTCCTGCCATTTCCATACTTACTTTTCAAATAATCTAGCAAAGTGAGCATTCATTCTTCTTAAAAATGTCAAACATTTTGCTTCCTCTATGATAATCATTAACCATCTTTAAATATTTAGAAGAATTATGTCACCAAACCCAGGTCATATGTGTAAAGCAGCTCTTTTTTCCAGACTGTAGCTTCTTTCATTATTGTGATAAAAGACTTAGTGCTGATGAATCTAAACTACTATGCTCCTTCTTTCCACCACACAGAAAAGGATACTTCCTGCCTGGACCAGTAGAGAGAGATTAACAAAAACTGATAACACTGAATCTTCATGAACACCTATGTTCTTTCAAGGCAGCCTACTAACCTAAAGCTCCACCAAGCTCTACACGTGTGATCAGCTTCTCAATATCTGATCTGAATCCCAGCTGAGGTTCACCCTTTCTCATGGTAAACAACTGCACGAGGCCATCATGATCACCAACAACAACCTACAAAATAAAAATAGTTAAATTGCCATAAATCATTAAATGAGCTCTGAAATGTATTCTATTTAATACAGTCCTAGTTATTTTTATCTATCTGAAGGTTTTTTTTTTTTTTGCATTAAATGCTATGGCTTTATGGAACAGTGTTTAAGCATCCCCATTTGTTTTATATACATAGGTAAATCTGCTGTCCAGCTGCTTCCCAGACACAGTAACAAGACCAATAGTCCTCACTTGATCAGAAATACCTGAGACACTGCAATTGGTCGTAAAGTGGTGCTAGTTAAGTCATTCTCTGTTCATCCATCAAGCATGCAATACTACCAGCTTTCTTAAAAATTGTTAATCTCCAATATTATTTTTCAAATTTTTCCTTGCTAGGTTTTTTTAAAAAGTGTCCATCTTTTGATTTGTCATTATTCCCTTGCTTCCTCCAAGATTCTGTTTGGAACTCAATATATCACATATTAATGTGTATATTCTCCTTCGCAGGGTGTACGTGACTTGGTACTTTCATAGTAATCTGGCAAACTTTTACATTTTTATTCTATCTATTTCATAGTAATCTAGCAAAAGTGTTTCATTTTTATTTCATCTGAGTTTACTACTCTCAGTGGAGTACTGTACATCATCTAAATATAAGATAACAGTAAACAATTGTACATTCTCTGCAAGTGCCAGTGTTTTGCTTAAAGTTCAATGAATTTTGTTTCACTTTGCTTATGTAGTTTTGTTCTTTTCAGTATCACTTTGAATAATGTTTTCTCTCCTGTGTCTTCAGAGAGCATGAATACTGGATTATCAGTGGTTATTGTATGCTAAGTGCATATTACTGTAGTTCCATAGTTCACCACAATCAAACTTGGTTTCCTCATCTTCTGTCATATTTTTATCCTTCGGTCAAATGATAGATGGCTAAACTGAATTTGCTTCTCTGCATTTTTCTTAGCAAAGTCACCTGACCTAGCAAGGTTGTACAATTGAACATACCTGCACGATAGGATGCAGGTAACTGGGAAAGAACATTTAAGAAAACATTTAGTAACATTCAAGCCCTTTGCAGAGTTGTTAAAGAGTCCTGTTCCAATTAGCTTCATGCTGAAAGTTGTTTCCATCAGGTAATTGAATTGTTGAAGCAAGTGGTGCTCATATCCTGAACAATAAGGTTCAACAGAGCCACTCAATATTTACTTGCCAATAAGCAGTTCAGAAATTTTAAGCCTAGCTTTATCACACTTAATATTTATACTTATAAATGAGCCTGAAACCTTGTGAACACCCTGGCTTGTGCTGATATATCAACATTTTTAATTTTACCTTCTGCTGAGCTTTGGCACCGCTAGATGGCAGAACTCGTACACAGTGCGAAGATGTTAAGCCTACTTGCAAGTAGTCTACTCTTGTGAGATTAAGCTGCATGTTATGATTACAGTCTGGAATAAAAAAATAAAAAAAATATGAAATCACCAAATTAAAAGTTCATATAAAACAGTGGCATCATTATCATAACATTAATTTAATATAAAACAGATCCAAGATAACTAGAAACAAAAACATGTCAAAACTTCTATTGAAATATCATATAAAAGCAACTGAAAAAATACAGTAAAGATTACCTTTTTAAATGCTTAATTTATACTTATTTAAATGCTTATTTCAAAAGGGGCCCTGAAATTACAAAGGTAGAATGCAAGGTAGTTTTATTGCTGTATCAACTGATTAATATGACAAATTTTTAACCAACTTGTATTTTTCATAACTTACACACCTGAGGTCTTAACATTAGGATAAATACTCAGCACCAGCTGGAAACCAGTAAAGTTTAAAATACTTGTGTACGCAAGGGACTATTGGCATCTGTGGTTGGTCACGAGACATGTGGACCCACCCACATATAAATACAATTTTTACTATCAATATAAACATAAATATAATTATTGCCACAATTGGATAAGCTTCCATTATACAAGCCAGCTTATGAAAATAGAAGCAAATTCATAGAAATTGTAAATATAATTTTCAATTAAATTTTGTAATGAATATTTTCCATCAAAAACAGATTATACTATTTATTTCTTGTGATTAATAACAAAGTACTATATTTTTTCCATATATAGGTAGGTAGCTATCGACTACTTAAAGACAAAGATATATTTTTCAATTGTATTCCACATTGGAAAATGAAAGATGGACCTCTTCTTGGCCATACTCTGATAATCACCTTTCATTTTCCTAAGTAGTATATGTGGAATGCAATTGAAAAAACTACTTAGCTAATTTACTTACACCATAAAGCTAGGTAATTGAGACAAAAGGCTACCTGAAAGTTGGTTCCCTAGAGGAAACACCGCAGTGGATCCATCGTCACTGGGTGGATCAGCCTTATTCACTCAATATTTAATTGGTGAAACATGAATACAATTACATCTTTAAGCATACCATTCAAAAGATTGAAGTTTCGTCAACATAATGTGATATATGAAAGCCCCATACAAACTAAAATAGGCATGTGAGGTCTTTGTAAAATATATTTACAAGGCCAGTTTTTTATTTTTATCCAATATGGCGTCCGACTGAGGTGTCGTTTGTAACCGCAAAGGATCCAACATCTTTCCCAACACTCATTTGAACAATGTTACCGTATATATGTAACATTTATTGATCTTACTAAAGATTGCAGTTGTAATCAGCACAATAAAACAACATTTTGTTGCTTATATTTGTGAAAGTATGAAACTTGTTATTCCCGGGGTCATGGTTTGAACTGAATTCATTTTTACCTTGTAATCGGTGGTTTTATCCTTACTGCCATCACAACTGAAACTCCACAGTGCTTATTTGATTGTTATTATACACATTTTGGTCTTAATTCACTCCACGTTTACTTTATTCATTATTTAGTTCAACTTTACTTTGTTATTTCAAAATGTTTATTTAATTCATGTCTATTATCCCTTTTTTGCAACCAAATTACCCCGAAAAATTACAGATATTTCTAAAGCAGATACAATCCAATGTTTCTGGCTGCCGAAAACCATCGCAGAGCAGACAACGGATAAGTGGATTATAATGTATGTGTTTGTTTTTGTTTTGCTTTTTTTGCTAGCACTTTTCATTGATTTAAGTCTATATTAGTATTTTGATTTTTTTAATAACTGTATGCCAGAAATAAATGTAACCTTTAATGTTTGCATGCTAAGAATGGCAAAATCATCGTTGCCAGATTATGGAGCTTCACATGTACATCGATGCATTATTATAAACTGTTTCCATGAATTCTAGTTGTCATAGTAATGCAATAATGATAAAATTGCTTTAATATTTATGTGTATATATACTTTCAATACATTGGCTAATTTCACCAATTTCCACGTTTTGTGTAAGTCTTATACCCAGTTTGGAGGGTGAACACATACCAATTGGCAACAGAGAGAGAGAAAGGAAGGTGAAGGAAGGAAGGAAGGACAGGGGTGGCGGCGGTGGAGGTGGGGGGAGAGGGTAGGTGGAGCTTTTTACGCGTGTTCGTATCCATTTCTGGATAATGGAGTTTTTGTCTCTTGGTACAAGGACAAGTGTCGTTATTCTTAACGATTAGTGATTCATGATACCCTTATAAATTACGGGACTGGGTGTAATACACTATAGCAAAATCTTGTTTCGGTACGAGTGTTCGTTACAGAAATATTGCCAAAAAACATGCTTGCACTGTCTCTGAAACCCATAGTAGGTATGCTGCTTAGTTGTCAATCAAGTTTTTTGTAATCAAGTATTTTTTACAAGCTAGCTATTGTATAAATTTGTATTTTTCTCAATCAAAACATATGCCCCTCAATGCTAACTTTCCTCTTTTAACGACTTTCTGGTCATTGCAAATTCAGCCCAATTAATTTCTTATGGTGCAAAAACAGACAGAGGCCAAGGGACCGAAAGCGATTGATTCACACTACGGCGGTAATCCCGCAGTAAAACATCTTCATATATCCAAAAAGTAAATAATAAAGATATATATGCGCATTATGATTATAACAATTACATGAATAGCTGATAACAATGCATGAATACCTGGTAAACTGTTCTGCAAGAAAGTTGAATATAGCAATTCATTTACAATAGGTACGAAAGTCAAGATGTCGTGACGTCATAATACAGGACTTAAAAGAACGTTCTAATTCCGAAAAATAATTACTTGAAATTGAGTCAAAATCGAGTTACTTTTTCAATAACGAATATTTTCAAATTAATCATCATAAATATGTAAAATATTGATGTTTTACTATTTATTTAAATAATTATCTAGTGCACGCTTCGTCGTCATCTTCTAACAAAACAGTAGTTTCCTTAAAAACGTCGTGGCCAGTGACCGTGTTCCGATTGTTGTGATGAAAGTGCCCAACGTCTATGGGTACAAGTGGTGTGCGAATTTATCACAGGGAATGGGAAGTTTGTTGACCCAAGCGACTCCACAAACATCGAGATGGCGTCAATCTTCTAAGATATTTAAGCATAAGTAAAAATTTCGAAAGCGTTTTGGTGAAATTTACACTGCGTTGGCCACCCTTTTCACTACCCTCTGTTTAAAGCTTTAAATTTGGCCTTAATTTCTAACTTTGGAGAAAAAACTTACTTCGAAAAGAGAGTAGAGGTCTTTAGCTCCGTCTCTCACCAACAACAAGTTGTGACTGATGGCCATCTCAGGAGTCAGGACGAAAGTTATATAGTAAGTACTTTTTTCGGAGGGTGGCATGCCATGACCGTCGGTGTGTTGGGCAGTCCATGCGGTTGTTTACACTATATATATATATATATATATATATATATATATATATATATATATATATATATATATATATATATATATATATATATATATATATAAATATATATATATATAAATATATATATATATATATATATATATATATATATATATATATATATATATATATAGATATATATATATATATATATATATATATATATATATATATATATATATATAGGCTATATGAGAGAGAGAGAGAGAGAGAGAGAATATCACGACAGGCCAACCCTCATCACGGTGGACGGGTCTTATTCACTCGATATTTAATTGGTGAAACATGAATACAATTGCAACTCTAAGCATACCATTTAAAAGACTGAAGTTTCGTCAACATATTGTGATATATGAAAGCCCCATACGAACTAAAATAAGCATGTGAGCTCTTCGTAAAAATATGTTTTCAAGGCAGTTTTGAAATCCAATATGGCGGCTACGTTTTGCATGGGACGGTTTTCTCATCAGTGACGGCCACCATCTTTCCCCAGCTTTCCCAGCACTCATTTGAACAATGTTAGCATATGTATGCAACATTTATTGATCTTACTCAAGATTGCACGTTGTAATCAGCACAATAAAACAACATTTTGTTGCCTATATTAGTGAAAGTATGAAACTTGTTATTCCCGGGGTTATGGTTTGAACTGAATTCATTCTTACCTTGTAACGGCGGTTTTATCCTTACTGCCATCACAACTGAAACTCCACAGTGCTTATTTGATTGTTATTATACACATTTTGGTCTCAGTTCACTCCACATTGCACTTTAAAACCCGTTGCTGTTCCTGGTTTCTAAGCGCGCGCGCCATAACACAATTACAAACAGCAGACGACGACAGACGACGAAACTGCAAAGTTTTATTGCCCTAAACTGTTTACTTTACTCGTTATTTAGTTTAAATTTACTTTGTTATTTAAAAATTTTGATTTAATTCATGTAATTATCCCTTTTTGCAACCAAATACCCCAAAAAATTACAGATATTGTTTCTAAAGTAGATAAAATCAAATGTTTCTAACGTTTTCGTACATCTGGCTGCCGAAAAACTATAGAGGAACGAATACGGAAAGTGCAGAGGAACGACTACGGAAAAGTGCAGAGGAACGACTACGTTTTTTTTTTTTTTTTGCTTTTTTGTTTTGCTAGCACTTTTCATTGATTCAGTCTTATTAGTATTTTGAATTCTTTAATAATCGTATGCCAGAAATAAATGTAACCTTTAATGTTTGCATGCTAAGAATGGCAAAAATCATCGTTGCCACATTAGTGGAGGCTCACACATACGCCGTTCCATTATTATAAACTGTTTTCCATGAATTCTAGTTGTCATAGTAATGCAATAATGATAAAATTGCTTTAATATTTATGTATATATACTTCCAATACATGCCCTAATTTCACCAATTTCAACGTTTGTGTGTAGTCTTATACCCAGTTTGGAGCGTCAACACATACCGAATGGCAACAGAGCGAGGGAACGAGAGAGAGAGAGAAGTAGAGAGAGAGAGAAAGGAAGGCGGAGGAACGAAGAAGAAAAGGGATGGGACGGGGTTGGAGGGGGGGGGGAGGTGGGGAGAGGGTAGGTGGAGCTTTATACACGTGTTCGTATCCATTTTCTGCATAATGGAGTTTTGTCTCTTGGTTCAAGGACAAGTGTCGTTATTCTTTACGATTAGTGATTCACGATACCCTTATAAATTACGGCACTGGGTGTAATGCACTATAGCAAAATCTCGTTCTGTTACGAGTGTTCGTTACAGAAATAGGTATTGCCCAAAAACGTGCTTGCACTGTCTCTGAAACCCATAGTAGACATGCTGCTTAGTTGTCAATCAAGTTTTTATAACCAAGTATTTTTTACAAGCTAGCTATTGAATAAATTTGTATTTTTCTCAGTCAAAACATATGCCCCTCAATTGCTAACTTTCCTCTTTTAAACGACTTTCTGGTCATTGCAAATTCGGCCCCCATAATTTCTTATGGTGCGAAAACAGACAGAGGCCCAGGACCGAAAACGATTGCGTCACACTACGGCGGTAATCCAGCAGTAAAACATCTTCATATATCCAAAAAAGAAATAATAAAAAAGATATATATGCGCATTACGATTATAACAATTACATGAATAGCTGATAACAATCTGCATGAATAACTGGTAAACTGTTCTGCAAGACAGTTGAGTATAGCAATTATTTACAATAGGTACGAAAGTCAGATGTCCTAACGTCATAATACAAACTTAAAAGAACGTTCTAATTCAGAAAAATAATTACTTAATTTTGAGTCAGGGTCGAGTTACTTTTTCAATAACGAATATTTTCAAATTAATCATCATAAATATGAAAAATATTGATGTTTTACTACTTATTTAAAAATTAGCTAAGAGCACGCTTCTCGTCATACTTCTACCAAAACAGCTGTTTACTCCTGGCTTGTTGGGTGAGAAATCGTGTTTCGATTGTTTTTGTGATAAAAGTGCTCCAGCGTCTGTGGGTACAAGTGGTGTGCGGATTTATCACAGGAAATGGAAAGTTTGTTGACACAAGCGACTCCGTAAACATCGAGATGGCGTCAATCTTCGAAACATTTTTAGTTGTAAGTAAAAATTTCTAAAGCGTTTTGGTGAGATTTCCACTGCCGTGGGCGCCATTTTCACTTACCTCTGTTTTTAAATCTTAAAAATTGGCCTTAATTTAGCTAACTTGGAGAAAATACTACTTCGAAAGGAGAGTTAGAGGTCTTTAGCTCCGTTTCTCACCAACAACAAGTCGCGACTGATGCCCATCTCGGGTGTCAGGACGCGTTTATAAATGTACTTTTTCGGAGGGTGGCTAGCGTTGATTGTAGGTGGCCTGCTTGGCCTGCTGTGATATTCTACCCTATGTAGCTAGCATAGTAGTATGCTATACCTATACCTACTACCTACCTATATAGCTACCTATACCTAGGGCTACTAGCTAGTAGGTATATAGGTATAGTAGGTATATAGCCTAGGCTATAAATAAGTGTGTATATATATATATATATATATATATATATAGTATATATATATATATATATATATATATATAGTACTAGGTACTAGAGCCAGATTAGTACCTAGTAGGTAGTACTAGCTAGCTACCTAAAAGTCTTGAGGAAGTTTGATAACGTCGTAAACCTACCTAGTAGCAACTACCCTATAAGTAGATAAGTACACGATGTTTCATACATTCTAGACAGACAAAAGCTTACGTGCTTCATATTATGTCAGAACTAGGGAAATACTACATATCCTGAACTTCGCTAGCATAATAATATCGTACCTGTGAGAACTTCAGACCGGGACGAGAGCGACTTTCAAAACTTCAATGTTTACACGAAAAGGAATTTGTTATTCTTCTTCTATCTGAACTGAGCAGTCTCTAACTTAAGGCAACTAATACCCAAGAAGTTTCTGAACCCATGGTACACGATTATATTGTACCGTACTGTATTCTCTAGGTTAGCATAAATTAGAAAAATAAAAATTTAAGATGTAATGGACTACATAAGGTAATACTACAGTTTAGTGGTCCAAATTCATTGCTCCCTTGTGTGCGTTTGTTTAAGCTTTCTTTCCTATTTTCATTTTCTTCTTTCGACAGACCTGCAAACAGAAATATATTTTATATAAAAAATAGTTTATCTGCTTACAGAAGTAGAGATTATAAAAAAATTACATAAAACTCTGCAACATACGAGAACAGTGTTGTTTGCCCGTAACTGTGTGGAGTGAGCGCTTAAGAACAAGGAAGGAAACTTACTAATATACAACGACTGGTATACTATCGATGATGTGCAAAATGTGGAGCACATAGAAGGAATAAAAATAGTTAAGCAGATTAAATACCTAGGAGTGCCAATCAACAACATGAAAGACTGTTTCAGAGAACAGATAAAAAGGGCCCAAATTAAAGCAAAGCAGATGGCAAATATGGCTAATGCAGTCATCAATAAAAGCTGTAGCAGAGTAGAAATAGGAAAATTGTATTGGAAAGGATTGGCGATGCCATCTTTCATGTATGCCATAGAAGTCATGAAACTTAACAAGAAAACTATAAATGAATTTCAGAATATAGATATCAAGTATATAGAGCAATTTTGAAAGCGCCAAGTTACACAGCAAGTTTTGGGTTAAGATCTGGAATAGGGGCCTCTTGCTGCCACTCAGATATCAAGTATAAACTATTCTACCTGAAACGTACATTGAAGAGATAACCATGAATCAGTATGAAAAAAACCTGGATAATGTAAGTAAAAGAATATATGAAAGAACTAAACAAACTTAAGTAAAATTGAAGCAGTTAAAGACAAACAGTTAAGAGAAATAATAAACAATTGGGACAGAAAAGCATGGCAGAAAGAAATGAATGAAAAGTTAACGTTAAGAATCTACAGAAAATATAAAGAAAGAATAAGAGAAGAAATCTGGTATGACAACACAAAAAACAATGCTGATCGGTAGGGCCAGACTATTTATACTACGATTTAAATGATAGAAATAGGATAAAAGGAGAAGATACAAAATGTTTATGCTGTGAGGAACAAAATGAAAATTTAGAACATTCCTTACTTTACTGTCCAACATACAATGAGATTAGAATAACAGTTTTATGCAGCAACCATATCAAGAAAATAAAGAGGAATTAGTAGCAAATATACTCTTATTGGTAGATCTACTGAGGGAGGAAGTGGAGAATAGCAAAGACTTTATAAAAGAAGTGTGGTATTTCAGAGAGAAGAAACTCGAACAAACACAAACAAACGAGGAATAAAACAAGCGAGGGAGCCGTTTCAAAGACATATCCCACCTACTATTACTACTGCTAATACTACTGGCACGGGCTCTTGCTCTTCAGCAGCCACTTTTTTTATAAATCTGCAAAAATTAGCAGCTTCTCTGCTTACAAAAGCAGAAACATGCGATTGACTTAAAATTCTATGGGTCCGTATCCCATAAGATTTGTTTTTGCTTATTTAGTTCCTCTTTATTCCATTTCTCTTGTTTCTTCTATTTTAATCTTTGCTTCTCCGCGCAAATAAACTGCTTATTATTTTTAAATTGATTTCCATGATTCCATAAATATTTGATAATGCAGTGAATTTGGGCCCCTATAGACTGTAGGATAATACCCTACATAACCTGAGTAAGAATCTGAAAGTAAATATATGCACATGGAATGAAAGAACGCTTTATAATTTAACTTTCTAACAGATGTCTGCATATGAGGAACTGAGTTAGGAAAATAATATTATGGCTTTAAACCGGACCTCTTTTTATTCAAGGATTGCTGTCTGTAGCTACGGTAATGCATCCTTTAGATATATCTGTAATGAACAATCATGGTTCATGAGGCGCAGGATGAAACATGGAGAATGTCAGCTTTTACATTGTCGTAAAGAACGGTATATGCACAACAACAGAGTAACATAATATATAAAACACACACACACATGTATGTATATATATATATATATATATATATATATATATATATATATATATATATATATATATATATATGACTGGTAAAAATGTTCTGTAATAACAGAATTCCATCTAATAAAAGGAGAGCCCCATAAAAACACCCCAAAACATAGAGAGAAAAGTACTATATTTCAGAGACTGCTGTCTCTCTCTTCAGGTATATGAATGAGAAAAGTTTACAGAAAAGGTGGTATTTATACCAAGAGATCCGTCCACAAGTAAGCCAATTTAGGTCACCCCCGCTGATAATCTTCCTTTAATCTTCTTAAGCGTTGGTTGAATGAAAACCTCGTCGATCACATCTGAAATCCACGCTCCTTTTGAGATGTTCATTACCTGCTTCTCTTTTATTAAGGCCGATTCCATCATTTGACTCTTGTACCGGCAGTTGCTGCTATAAATTACACGTGACAAATTCCAGTTTATTCTATGGTTATGTTCATTTATATGGTTGAAAATAGCAGAGTTCTGTTGTCCATACCTAACTGACCGTTTGTGTTGTATTAATCTCTGGGGAAGTGATTTACCTGTAAATCCGATGTAAGATTGGTCACAGTCCTGGCATGGGATCTCGTAAACCCCAGTGTCCTTGAGAGATGTCTTTTGTTGGACGTTAATCAGGGATTTGGCTAGGGTGTTTGGGTAGGTAAATGCAAAAGGGTTAGATTTTACGAGGGGGTGGGTTACTCTCTTAATCGTCTCCAGGTGAGGAATTTTTATTTTATTGTTGGGTGTATCTCTGGTCTTGTCTTTAGGGGGTCGGTAGAAAATTACGTTTGCTTTGTGAATTGCTTTCTCAATTATATGGTCAGGATACTTTAAAGACGAAAGTTGCTTGCGAATTAGTTCAAATTCTTTTCCCAGGAATTCTGGGGAACAAATTCGTACGGCTCTTAAGAACAGGTTGCTAGCTACACCTATCTTGATAGTAATGTCGTGATAGCTAAAGTAGTGAATGTATGAAAGTGAGAACGTTGGTTTTCTGTATATGGTAAATTTGTATTCTGTCGTGTCTCTGAGATAAGATGGGCCAGAAAGATTATGGTAGACAAGAGTTCATGGAGCCAACGAAAGCTTTAATTCTGTAAGATATACTTGCCCAGAAAGAATAAAACATGTTACTGTGTTTCATAAGTGTCACCAATCCTGTTTTCAGTGACATAGCGGTCAGTAAATAGGAATATTTTGTCTTTTTAAATATATACAGATTTTCACTGGACTTGCAACTGTGTTAAATTGTCATTCGTAAACAAGACTACAAGTTACAACTCGTCCTCTTTCCTCCTTAAGTCTTCATACACTTGCCAAGGAAAGGCAGAATCTGTCATATTTTCGAGACTTGAAATGCTAATTTTCCGGGCAGTAAGAACAAACATAATATAGTGATTAAGGTATTCTCTCAGTAAAATACTTTACCATAAGGTAAACATAAATTTTTAAACATTTAACCATTAAAATTAACTTACTAAAACTTTTAGGGAGAAAGATTGGCACCTCTGCCAAAAAGGCTAACTGTATGACATATGTCCACTATAGGAAATACACTTGGATTCTCAGATGATAAAAAATGGAAGAAGTATTAGTGGACAGCTATTTCTTGGTTAGTGATGTAGAATGGGGTTATAGCATTTTTAGATCTATGGTAAAAATACTGCATATGGTGAGAATGTGAATCTAAAAACATGACTATTGAGTTTAATAAGTTGAAATGACAAGTACTGCCCTGAGAGGAAATCACCTTTGGTATCTCTGAGTGTATATGCACCAAGTCCTGTCTACCGAAAATTATTTCACCATACACAAAGGCCCTACAATTAAGAAAAGTATTCCTTAAAATAACCTGTTTATCATGGGAAAGCAATCTAATGTTAAATTTAACGTAAATAAGAAACTCAGCAGGTCTTAACAAAAGAACTAGGGTTATAATTACGATAATTTCCTAAAAGGAAAGTAGCAACTGGGCAAAAAATAAATCTAAATTACGTAGTTTTACAGAACGAAGTATTAACGGTTTGCAAACAACATGCAAGTAAAGTATTCATTATAGTGATCGAGTCCTTTAATTTAATTTTGATTGAAGTGTTGGCGACCAATTTAAACCGTAGTGCGCCCAAATCGGTCAAATGAACGGAGCAGCCATATTGAGCCTGCATAAAAACTATCAACTGACTTACGTTCCGTGAGATGCTGGTCTTCCAAATGCTATAGATCGAGGCAAAATGACAGAACCAAAGTTTCGTGGGTCATCCTCCTTCGTCCTCGAAACTAGTTACTGCTCCATGTCTGCTTGAAGCTTCCCAAAGAATGAAATCTCCATAAAAACCAGACGGGTTTGATGAAACTCAGCTCTGGACTGGAATCTGGAATTCTGGACTGCTTAGCAGAAAAACTCAAAGGTAGAATCAGAGCATATTCAACTGTCAAAACAGCCAGTTTCGAGAATGATCCAGGCTCAATGGTAAACATACAAATTCGTAAATTACCCTATTACCATCAAATCATTGCCTGTAGTTCAAACCATCACCAAAGTAAACAGAAATTAATGCACGAAACAATATAAAGATATTTCTTTACACTCCATACGAAGGATTCTACATTTAATTAACGTTAAAAGTAGAACTTTGGAATCATTAGAAAAATTACCGAATTTTCTTATGCAAAATCAACATAAAAATGAAATTTTACTACCTAATGTTTTGAGAGGATATCCTGCACGGTCAGTAAATCCAAACACGTATTCTTACTTTAGGAAATCTTTTAGTAGCCATGGTTTCCTATTTTATACTTTGGGTAAGTAAACAGCAGACCAGATGACATCATAGCGGCAAGGTTAGCCTCGCGACAGAGCAACGAAAAGTAAACCACCTTCACTACCATAGATAAAGAGGCTTTGGTAGGCTACCCTCGGTTATTTGAATATCAACCCTGGTAGACTGGCCTGTTGGTAAAGTTTACTTATAGGCTAGCTAGTTAGTAAAGTTTACTTTTAAAGCTATAGTGTTGTATATACATTTGAAGCATAAGGTAAAAATGATAATGGTAAAATTGAAGAGTAGCCCACTACCTTTAAGTGTTCTGGAGGTCGAATTCAGCCGAGTCCTCTGCATGACATTGTAAATAACATTATAATACTTCAGTAACACTTAAAACTGCAGCAGTCATAGGGCTCGGCCTCAGGATACTATGTACTACATTGTAGTACTTGTGGTAGGGAAAATTGTCAGACTTAACCATGGTTATATGGACTGACAGTTACCCTACATGCTAATTTATTAAGGCTACATGAATTTAATGTCAAATAGGCTTTAATAAAAAGCATATTACATCATTCAATATTTTATTAGCTTGAGGATGTTTCAACTCGGTTATAAAGATTTTCACGAGCGAAAAAATGTCACTTTCTTGTGAAATATGATCCTCTGTATACTCGTGTGATCCTGTTTCTATTATGGAACACAGTTGATGGCCCAGCACTGCGTGCCAGAAGTGTCTCTGCAGTCGCTGCTGGACTGGTCTCTGGTCTGCAGTCGCTGCTGCTGACATTTCTCAGAACCATGGCGCCTTACGTGCACGCGATCGTCACTTGTTTGTCCAGTCTCTCAACCTCTACTTGTCACATTATGTTGAATCACTATGCATCACTTCCAGACAAAACTGCACTATCATAAACTCATCAAATGAATCATACTGCGTAGCAAATCATTCAAAGCAGAACATACAAATGGAATTTGAATTTGAATTGGGAAACGGAGTAGAAACTGTAGGCCAAGCGCTAAACGTGTGAGGCCCTTCAGTGCTGAAGGCGAAAATGAGAATAAAGGTAGTTTTAAAAGGGTAACAGGAGGAAAACCTCCTAGTTGCACAAGAAGCAGTTGTTGGCGATGGTGGAATGTTAGATAGAAGAATGATAATATGAACGGAGGTACAGAAAAAGGAATGAAAGGGATTGCAGCTGGCGACCTAAGGAACACTGGAAAGAGCCTAAGTGATGCCTATAGTGCACCGCGTGAAGTGGTGCACTGATGGCCCTACCCTCCTACGGGGAACATAAAAATGGAAATATATTTCCCCTAAACAAAATGAATAATACCAACTATGGTAAAGATTCTCGTGTCACAGATATAATGAAAACAAGTACCGATATATCACTCATTCAACAACAAGCTTAAGAAGCTGTAAATTTATGATTTCGTTTCTGAGTGCT
>NC_061110.1:22774658-22937158 GCF_015104395.2 Macrobrachium nipponense | reverse complement strand
CTTTCATCAATTTTGAAATATTTTCATATTAAAAATGATAAGTGACAAATTTTCAACCTTCTTGGTCAACTTTGACTCTACCGAAATGGTCGAAAACGCAATTGTAAGCTAAACCGCTTATATTCTAGTAATATTCAAGCATTTACCTTCAGTTTGCAACAAATTGGAAGTCTCTAGCACACTATTTCGATTTATGGTGAATTTATGAAAAAAATAACATTTTCTTTACGTCCGCGCGGTAACTCTTCCGAAAAAATCATACGTGCGATTGTGGTAATGTTTGCACCATTTTAAATTAGTCGTTACATAAAGTTTTATATATGAAAATGTGCGCAATTTAATGTAGAATTCAATAAAAATAATTTGAAGGTTGTAGCTTTTCTCATTTTTGAAATATTTGAATATAAATCACGATAAATAGAAAAAAGCCACGTTCAGTCAACTTTGACTCTACCGAAATGGTCGAAAAACGCAATTGTAAGCTAAAACTCTTACAGTCTAGTAATATTCAGTTATTTATCTTCATCTTGAAACAAATTCGAAGTCTCTAGCACAATATTTAGATTTATGGTGAATTTAAAAAAAAAATCTTTCCTTCTCTCAGCACGCGGATTCTCAGCCACAAATCTCCGAAATGCGTACGTTCCATTCTCGGAATATTTGCTCCGTTTTCATATTAGGCATTTCATAGAGTTTTATATATGAAAATGTGCGCAATTTCATGTAGAATAAAACGAAAAATATTTGAAGGTTGTAGCTTTTCTTATTTCCGAAATAATTGCATATAAAAAAAATATTATATATAAAAAATTCGACATTCGGTCAACTTTACCTAGTCAGATATGGTCGAAAACTGCATTTGTAAGCTAATATTCTTACAGTATAGTAATATTCAATCATTTGTCTTCATTTTGAAAGAAATTGGAACTCTCTAGGACAATATTTAGATTTATGGTGAATTTTTGAAAAAAATATCTGTTTTACGTCCGTGCGTTACGAATTCATGCATTATTTTGTGATAATATTTTCTCTGTGTTGCTTTTATCGTTTTACGATGTGTTTATATACCAAAATGATCGCAATTTAGTGTACATTACAACGAAAAAAGAAGTAACTCGTTACCTTTAACCGTTTTGCGCACAGCGCGATTTGAATACAATTATATATGAAATTTCGTTTTTTGCGCTATCATATATCGCATTATTTATATTGATAATGATAATTTTTTTCATTTCTGATGGTTGCATACTAAACTTCAGCCAATGAAAAAAAAAAAGGAGCCAAAAATGAACTCTTAATCTTGAAAACTAAGCGCGCTGTGAATTTTTGAAAAAAAATATTTTTTCCGCTTCGGCGCTCACTCTGAAACACCTCCGGCACACGGGAGACATTTCTTTTTTTACCGCTTCGGCGTTTAAGGGTTAATAGCTCATATTAGGAAAAAATGGAGCAATTATTAAAAAACGCCATTTCCCACTACATATAAAACCAAATAACATACTTGTGTATATATATATATATATATATATATATATATATATATATATATATATATATATAATATATATATACATATAAATTGCTTGAAAGAAATAATTGAATTTGTGCACTAATTATGTGTAAATTAATCTTGACTTGACACGTTAATCAAATCGATTTGCAATTGCATCACGGAGTATAAATAAATAGTGGCGAGACTACAGTGGCGGAATTGCATTGGATAATTGAATCATTTAGTCTTTATTTTTTGCTTATCATGTATTTTATCTATTCACATTTTGATGTTCAAAATTGATTTAATGTAACATTTTCCAAGCGCTCTTGGGGGACCCTCATGGCTCTGCATTTTTCCCATCTTTGTTTATGCAAATTACGAAAGCTACCCACAGGTGTTATTTCCTGTAACACCTTTCAAACCTTTTACTGTCAATTTCCGTTTCAGCGCTGAATGGCCTTAGTTGCCCCAGTGCTTGGCATAATGACGAAAATTTACATAAATCAAATCAAATCACAGGTGTCATTTGGACAAGCAAGCTAAATATGTTCCCGGGCATACTATTCTTCTGAATAAAAAAAATGCAAATCAATCAGTAAGAAATTAAACTTCGTCGGAAAGAGCATTTCCAGTATCGGGTGCATAAAAATGTCAATCGAACTATAGTCGATTCATTGAAGGTAGATTCTTGCGCCTAAGAGACGTTTGTTTGGCGGCCTCTGACTGGCTGGTACCGGGAGGTAGGCCGCTGCTCATTGTGTCATATTTTCGTCTGACCTAGAAAACTAGCAATATGTTTATATTTCTTCATTTATCTCACGTTTTGCAAAAGATATGAAAGTTTTGGTCATACCATAGGATTCGGTATTAATTGTACAACTAAATAACTTTTCCTGAAACCGATAAGATAAAACACAAAGGAATTGCAACGAGTAAAAGTGAAGAGAGAAACATTTAATTCTTTATACCTGTTTTTATTTATCATCGGATTTTTAATAAATCACACGATCAAGTTGAAATAAAGCTTGTATTTTCATACAATAAAATCACCCTGAATACGCTGGTACTTTCAGATTTTGTATGCGTGTAATATGTGAAGAGAAAATGAAGAATATGTCTTATGTTGCATCCATACTTGACTCGGTCTGAAAGGAAGTCAATCTTTCTTATTCTTTGTTGTTTATAACTTCACTGAGATTATTATTTCATATCACCCAAATAAGTCTGATATCTCTTTCATTTGAAAATATATTCATAAAATAGAATTAGAAACAATATTCAGAAACAACCTGACAAAAGCTTAGGTTGAGTTGAAGAGTCTGAAGTCGTCTTTCCACAGAGTTCAACTTCTGAATTCCCCTCGGCCCGCCTGGGTCTGAGCAAACGATACCAGAGGCGTCCATTTGATAATTATAATTTTTTCCTTATCATATATGCCCAGACATACTATATGATATAGGATTGAAAATGTTCGACAGTTATAATGGAAATTCTGTGTATTTATTTATAGAAAATGCAATGATATAACATGGTAAATATTGTCGAAACTGCAACCTTTTATAATGGGCAGCTCAAATCTCTCGCTGAGACAACAACGCAACGACGCCTTGCAGATCGCATTCTCTCGGCAATACCGTCAAACTTGAATAATTTACTAATGCAACATAATAAGACATATTCTTCATTTTCTCTTCACATATTACATGCATCTAAAATCTGAAAGCACCAGCGTATTAAAAGTGAATTTGTTTTATTTTATCTTGATCGCGTTAATGATGCAAAATCCGATGATAAATAAATACAAGTATAAAGAATTAAATGCTTCTCTTTACTCGTTGTAATTCCTTTGTGTTTTATCCTATTGATTTCAGGAAAAGATTATTAAGCTGTACAATTAATACAGAATCCTATGGTATGACCAAAATCTTCCTATCTTGAGCAAAGCGTGAGATGATTGAAGAAATATAAACATAATATTACTAGTTTTCTAAGCCATTGACGAAAATAATGAGATACTGAACGAGCGGCCTACCTCCCGGTACCAGCCAATCAGAGGCCGCAAAGCAAACGTCTCGTAGGCGCTAGAATCTACCTTAAATGAACCGACTTTTTTATAGATTGGTCAGTTCCGTGACGTTTTTTCCCCATTCAACTAAGTTTCTCATGCTGCTCCTATTTCCGTTTTCACTTTAACCTGCCTTTAGTCATATGAATGGCTTTGTATGGGCGTCTGTTGTTGTTGTTTGTGGGGGGGTGGGAGTGTTGGCCCATTTGCAATATGTCTTGGGGAAAACTGACGGTAGTACATGTTCGGCGCCTTTGTTCACGAGAGAGCAAAAGGCTTCCTTATACCTTCCCCAGCCGACAGGAACACGAATGAAATTGATTGAATATAGAATTTAGGCCAAAGGCCAAGACCTGAGACCTACGCAGTTATTCGGTGCTGAAACGGAAATTGGCAGTAAAAGGTTTGAAAGGTGTGGCAGGAGGAAAACCTCGCAGTTGCTCTATGAATCAATTGTTTGGAAAGGTTGGCAAGTAAGATGGAAGAAAGAGAATATGAAAGGAGGTACAGTAAAAGAAACGGAATAGGTTGCAGCTAGGGACCGAGTGCAAAAAACCTTAAGTAAATCCCACGGGGACGCGAATGAAATGAGACAGTGGAAATATAATTCCGCTTGAATAGCAAGGTTATATCATCTTATTCCTTGGATAGACCTAAACACCTTTAAGATCTAGACAGAGGCCAGACCAGTGCTGTCAGCCTATACCTTTCTGCAATCATATCTAATTCTTTCCCACCGTTATCCCTACACTAAGGGGTTGGTTGCCTGATGCGCCTTTCTTTTCAACATCAGGCATGGTGTATTATTTGGCAAAGGGATGTTACGACCGCATGCCCTTGCTGCTATCCACCTTAGTTATTGGCGGTGGGCCTAGCCTTTGACTAAAAAGTCCAACTGCAAGGCAGCAGTTTCCAAAGTTATTGGCGGTGGGGCTAGCCTTTGACTAAAAATGTAAGACTGCAAGGCAGCAGCTGTCCTTTTAGTCTCCTTTCACGACACGCAGGACCTACGGTGGTAGTATTTTTACACCCCTACCACAGGGTGGTCTGCATTCATATCTAAAGAAGTCACAGCAACTTCCTTTAGTCCTCTACAACATAACGTTTGAGATTATATTTACGACGCAGATCGCATTTAGTTTATTATTGCTTATCAATTTTTGTTATTAGGAGACTGGGGAGCTGAGTTGCAAGTTTGGGAGGTTTTCCATCCCTTACCGTTATTTTTTCAAGTGAAAAGGCCAGTGTGGCGTCAGGGGTGGTTCTCCATTGAGAATTGAAAACGGAAGAAAAGTAAAGTTGGAGTTGATACACGCTCACATGTGTTCATTTCACACACACACACACACACATTTATATATATATATATATATATATATATATATATATATATATATATATAGTGTGTGTGTGTGTGTGTGTACATATGTATGTATGTATGTATGCATGTGTGTGTACAAATATACAATGATATACAATTTCAGAGCAGCAAGAAACTAGATGATAAACTTCAAATGGGGATGTCCTCATTAATATTTGACTAATTCTCTTTTATATTCATATATTTAGTGATTTATATCAATATGATGTAAATTTTCTTATCTTTCACTCCTATTATCTCTCTTTCTTTTTATAAAAATCCAAATAGAGGTGAATCAGGTGATGCAGGATACTAACGATCGAGCCACAGTCATTCCTTAATTTAACAATGATCATCGTTCAGAATTCTAAAAAAAAAAAAATATCGTACTTTGCAACTATTGTCACTCGTCGGTGTAAGTCTAACTGCTACATAATTTATCTGGAAAAAATGTATTGAGAGATAACAAAATATTGCAAAAATATAAGTTAAAGGGCTTACTATCTTTGAAAGTACACCTCCCATAGGTATATAGTAGTACCCAGAGTTTACTCACAAAGAGAGAGAGAGAGAGAGAGAGAGAGAGAGAGAGCTGAATTTAAATTACATCTGCTTGTAAACAGTAACTCAAACCTTGAACTACTTGAAAGAAGTAAATACGTAAACAACCTTCTAGACTCTAGTCTAGAGGAAGCTTCCAAAAGTGAAAACCACTGTAGCTACACGATCAGTTTGCCTATTGATTGTCATTCCTTAACCCTGAAATGAAAGATTCTCCTTTTACAAAAAAATAAACAATCCAAGTGGACAGTTAACAAATATTCAACGATATTGCGCAAGAGAGAAAGAAAGAAATTTATCAGCAATGACAATTCACGGGAATACCCCCGAGCCGATGCAAAGGAAGCGTTCGGTGATAGTCACGACAGCCTATGTGGCAAGTACGAATTGCCACAGACTGGCTGAAGGAAACGCCGCCGATAGCGAGCGATGATTTAAATACAAATATCGACATTCTATCATCGTTGTTACAAAGATAATGATGATATTCACTAAAAAGTACAGGAAGACGCTGAAACCCATCGTATCAAACGGTGATTCGCTCATTTCAATCCACCGGGTATGCTATCACCACGACCGTCCAGATAGAACCAGGTCAGCCAGACAGCGTCCCAATTTTAAGCCTCTTCTGCGCACCTACGTCATCTGAGGAGGGAGCGTGGTGGTGAGAACCATCAAGAACGTAGGTCTAACACACCGTCAAGAATCTTTTTAGAAGCGAATGTTCTTGATAATGTGATCTTTCAAGTGTCAAAAGAATGTAAATATAATAACATTTGCATTTTGAAAATATTTTATTAAGTTACAACTTTTATCTTTTTTCTTAGTGCCTCCCTGCATGGTTGCCCTTGACGTTTCCTATACTTTATCAAATTATTAAGATATCTCATTCGAAAATATACGGATATCTTTACATAAAAAGCTATAACATCGAAAGGAACTTCAATATTAAGCTTTTTCAATTTAAAGTAAAGCTTTTTAAAACAATATTTACCCTCTATGAGTGCTTTCCCGTGTACAGCATTAAAGATCTCCCGCATTATTACTAACTGTGAAAAAAAATGACTAGAAGGTAAATGCAACTCCCCCCTACTTACACAGTCTATCCAAGTATCACTCCTTGGTACTTCATTATTCTTATTTCCTAACTCAGGGTATTTCACACAAAATATTTTGACAATATATCCCCCAATGTATTTAAGAGCCTCCTTCTCAATTACTCCCTCGATATCTTTTTTTTTTTATTTCTGTGTTTGCTCTCAGTCATAATCTAAATTTCTAAACATCTGTGTTGTTATACATATTTCTAATGCTAACTCCCTTTCTTTTGTTACATACTCACCTTCATTGGGAGATTCAAAGGATTTTTCAACTGAGGTGATATTACACTTTTCACTTATTACCTTCATATCCTTCCCTAACAACATTTTTTTTTGCCTGAATTTAAAATTCACTGCATTTGGATAATCATGGTGACCATTCATGGCCGTATACACCCAAAGAAATGTTCAAGGCAATATTGATTTAATCTTTGTGTCAGCAGGTAGCCAATACTATGAGAGGCTTTAACATTAAATAAAGCAATGGTGGATTTACATGAAAAAATTATTCCTTTCTCCAGAAGGAATATATATTTTTTGCATTAGGACTTTTAACTCATAATACTCATTAACTCGATGACCTTGAGCAATTTAATTTAGCTGTTTGTATTTCTACATCAATACCAAAAGCAGTGCTTTTACCAAACTCTCCATACATGCATGAAGAATTCGTGATGTCTAGCCAATCATTCGTTATTAAAAGAATAAAATCGGACGTTTCACTCCAGTTTTGACACTTCAACAGTCTCCTTTCGCCTAAATATTTTACTGAATTGGTACATGATGTAGACACCAGTTGCACTGCTAATGTAACGCGCTGTCTTTGTTGACCCGTTACATTAAAATGCCTTTCATTGATCTTATATGCAAGCCCATAGTCTGGTTTTACTAAGTATTTCTCGTATGCTAGAAGCTGAAATACACTCTTCATTATTAAGGAAAAACCAGTCAATAAACTATTTCTTACTAATTTGATTAAATGGGGAACATCAGAGAACACGACGTTAATTCTGTCAGCACGACAACAGGCATGTACCCACTGGTCTTTGTATGGCTTTTCTTTTGGAAAACGATGGTATTTCATATTCGAGTTTTTCGTTTTTTCACGTGTATTAGAACAGCCAAATACTGCGCAGTTCCTTGGCATTATCAATGGTAGAATGAATGAATGAATAAAAAGATATATGGGCACACAGCAAGTCCTATAGTCTACCTTACGACTATGGGTAGCATATTGTTTTGGTTAACCGCGTGTGAGAGATGTAACTGTCTCAGTGACATGAAGCATATGTTGCGGATTTTTTTTTTGCGATGATAATGAGAATAACATAAGATTAAATTTTTCCTCAACAATCAATATTATCTTTTATTTTTAAATTTGATGGATCTAATTAAAGCACCGTTGCGACGCCAGTAGTAAGAACTAATAGTTTCACCTGCCGTATTCAAGACAACAGCTCAATGTAAAACGTCCTAGAATGAGACAACTATACATGTAAACAGCCTATTTTGCCGAACTTTTGCCAAGGTGAATTCTTCGAGTCTCTCTTCTCTCTCTCTCTCTCTCTCTCTCTCTCTCTCTCCGAGAACAGTGATGAAATCCCAGTCTACGCCCGGATGTTTACGGACAATTTACTGTAGCTTGAGACTTGGTACTTGCTTTTGAGATAAAGTGTGCGCACCAGGTTTACTCAATTTCATGTGATTTATGCTGTCTTTCATAGCAGTGTCTCAAATTTGCACTGTGCCGTATAGGGTTTATATAGTTATTATTTTATTTAACTAGTCCAACATGGGCCCCTCAAACTTCGTCACTGAAACGTTTTACGTGAAATCGTGAACAGTATAAGGTGCGCAGTCACAGGATGACTCAGTTTCCTACCCCTTTTTGGAGCTTTGGACATTTGTGTGTTTGTAAACATTTCATATTCTTGTTGATAAGGAATTGTCACATTCCTTGTGTTTTCACACCTTGGGTAGTACTACAATTTTCTAACTGCTTTATCTTTATAGTTGCACTTTAATTCATATTATTAGACTTTTCTTCTATGAATTGTCTGATTCCCTCTGTTTTATCCAATTATCATTTGCACTTTGGTTACGGGGTTCTGAATAGCTAGAGCCCGTGCCAGCATTAGGCCGGCTTAATCTAACGACGACGACATTTGCACTTCTTCCATTCAAACTCGAGCCTTCACATCAGCAAAATTCTGTACATAATTAAATCATAATTCAATTCAGCCACAATATGTTTTCTTTACTTTAATGAACTTTATATAAAATCTCAATGACGCTATGCACTTCCAAATTACTGGAACCAGCCACCCGCGCTTTTTTCTCTCGTCCATAATTTCGTCGACTACCTTCGTTTGTTCTAATCTGCTGAATTTTTCCTTAGAGTCCTGTTTGGTGCATAACAGTAACCCACGGTTCCTTCTTATTTATTGTTTTCGTGTATATAATGATTCTCTGCATGTCCTCATCCCTTTATATTTGGCTTTCATGAAACCTTTGTCATTTTTTCGAATGAATTTCTTTTGTGCATTCGTTGATGCCACGACTTTTCTAATCTCAGATTATAAGGCATTATCTGTCTCACTAAAATTATATGTCTCCTTTGTCTCAGCAATGACCGAGTTCATGTTTGCTTTATATTAATTTACTAGAGAATACCAATACTAGAAAATTGTTGTGTGATATAACTCTTTTTGGTTCAAAGGAATAAAAACCAAAGGCCATTTTGCTTCGTACACTAAACTTTCTTTACGGTTTGGACCCATTGGACCAGTAGTAAATAAGTTTAGACCTAGGTGAAATCTACCCTGAAATTTACAGGAGCAGAATATTACTTAAAAATAGAATCATATTGTCATAGTAACGTGCGTTATTAGAATATGTTCTACAAGAACTAAATCTCGCACTTTCAGTGGACAGCAACGAGGCCAGGATATACGCATTACGGCAGGTTTTTAGGAAGGGATGTGCTTTGGGATTTCCTCTGCTCAACGAATTACCCAACGTTTCAGTGAGAGAGGCTCTTTGGACGAGTAAGAAACGATACAAAATAGCCCGTACGAACATACCGGTAATGTTGTGGCAATGGTCACGCCTTTGATCAGGAGCGGGAGGCGGGGCTCACTTTATCTCTAGAGTGGCTTAGTAAGTTCGTAATCGTAACATCCTTGGCATTAGTTCGTCTGAGCCGGAGACGGTTGGACGTCTGATAGTGAGAGAGGTGAATCTTGACAGTTCTGTACCTCGAGCAAGTAAGTCGTCACGTTTCTCAAAAGTAATCTTTACAAACTTTACCTCTTCTTTCACAAATTGCGAAATCATCCGTCTTAGCTAAGAAAATAATGTATAGTTCTTGATACCTTTGCTCTATTTGGTTTTTAGTGAATCCTGCATTATTTTATCCTTTAAAAAAATGAAAATTTATTACTGAACCCATGTAGGTGACAGTTTGTGTGGTACGACAGTCCTCAGACTTTTCTAGCCTTAGATATCAATATTACTCATCCCTAATGTTACAGCGTTCTAAATTCAAATATGCACCTTCGTTGTGTATGCATATTATCCATACCAGACGTTGGATTATATATATATTATATATATATATAATATATATATATAATAATGGATTTATTATTATATATAGAGATATAATATATTATATATAGTAATATATATAATATATTATATCATAATATTATATACACACACATATATATATATATATATGTGTGTGTGTGTGTAGCATTTACATTAAATACATTCAACAATACGTGGAACTAATTATGATAAAAAGTTATCATATTGCATTATCAATTAGGTCATGTTTTCAATCAGTCGTCCAAATGTTCTCTCGTCAAAATAATGGACAAGAAACGAACGAAAAGGCTTAGAAAGTGCCTTACGAAAGGTTAGCAGCCTCCGTTGACATCTTTCGAAACTTTATGCATAATTCCGAAGAAATAATTGAAAAGTACATTTTGCAATTACCAACCCATATGAAAGAAAAATGGGATCTTTCCTAGATTGGGGTTGGTTTTCGGGGGTCGTTCTTTACGAATAATATTTCTTGGGGGTCATAATCTATATTTATATTTACAGAGTTTTGTTTACGATTTTTTTACGGTCACCCCAAAGAAATTCAAAAGCAAAAATGTTAAAAGGTATAACAGGAGGAAAACCTCGGAGTTGCACTATGACGCAGTTGTCAGGAGAGGGGACGAAATGTAAGGAGTTGCAGATATGGGGAGAAGGTTCGCTGCAAAGAACCTTAAGCAGTGCCTACAATGCACTAAGTGAGGTGCACTGATCACACTACTCTTCCAGGTGGTAATCATTCAAGAAATTTCATTTGTGGCAGCTAATGCTTATACAATGGCCACGTATGAAACCCTCTTTCAAAAGAATGTTCCGGTAAAATTTGGGGCAACGGACTGCTTCTAATATACTGTGGTCTCCTCGCATAAAATCGCTTCCAAAATTCAAATGCCCAGGTATTCCCCTTACAAAGTTCCATCTCCAACCAGTCTTGTGCTTAAAATCATCAGATATATTTAACCTCGCTGGTTAATGTTTGGAAGATAAAGTAGACCATTATGGGTAACGTGAGTTTTTTTTTTTTTCAAGGGTGAGTAGCCTAAACTATCTACTTTAAATTTTGACATCACTTGGTTCTTTTCATAAATAATGTTTAATTAGTTCAGTTATGGATTATCCATAAAATATAATGTTCAAAATGGTTGAGAGTTCACTCAAATGCTTAAACTAATCATTAGTTCAAACAATTGTATGCGTTGGTCTATGTATCATAACAATACGACTACCTGCAAACACCTAATCTCCCCTTTTCCTACGTTTCTGGAATCAGTTATCCTTATCGTAAATTCTTGTAATTTATCTAGTTCCCCAGATCACTCACTATTGCCCATCAATACTTTTCTCGTGCACTTATTCATTCTTTCGTGCTTTTCAGGGTTCTAAGATACCTAAAAGATGGCAAGAGTCGGGAATTGCCCGTATGAGAAACAAAGCTCCCAACCAGAAGATGGCAAAGATCGGCCTAACAACTATACTCAGCTAGGTCTGTTTGACTTCCGTCACAATTATGGCAAATTCGTCAACATTATCCTGAGCGCCAAGGACCGTTCCACCAAAACAGAAATAATGAAGGTTGTGAAGCGACTCAAAGAACTAGCACACTCGATGCATGGGAGAACCCGTGTCCTCGTGGCTTTTGATCCTGAACTTTGGAATCTATGGGGATGCCCTGTACCTCTGGAAAAGCGGCCTAAGTCAAAATACTTGACAAGAAATTCCAAGAAATTTATATCAACACCAGGTGATGTTTTCTTTTACATAAAATCGGATGTTCTTAGTCATTCTAATCAGCTTCTATGCATATTAAAGGAGATGATGGAAAATAACTGTAAGCATTGTGTGGCGACAGTCTCGATTACAGAGTCTGTTGAGCACGGAAACACGAACATCATCGGAGGACTATTCCGAGAGGGTATTGGCAACTTCTCTGATGAAGTGTCAACAAATCAGCACATTCTGATTAATGAAATCGGTAAAGGCATGCCAGGGGGGACGTACATGATGACACAAAAATTTGAAATCAACTGGGATGTTGTCGGCACAAAGTCCAAGACGCAGAAGGAGGACATGATTGGCAGGCGAGTGATGACCCAGACAATCATACCATCTAACTATGAGAGACGTCATATCAATAGGGCCCATCACGTTGATGACTTTCCTCCCCCATGCAACATACTTAAGGGATTCAGGCGCGTTTTTCGACAGTCTCTTCCTTATGGAAAGTCGAAGACCGGCCATGGCCGAGAGGAAGGTGTTTTCTATCTCTCCATAACCAAGTCCACTACTCTTTTCGTAGAGTTGTTAGAACACTTAGCTGGAGTGCAAATGTTTTCTCCTAACGGGGAAATAACTGTTGATGAACTGATTAGTGATCTCATTCCTTTAGAAGGTACCTTTTGGTATGTCCCAAGTAGGCAAGAGTTAGATATAGATACCCCTGGAGTCTGCAAAGTAGATCTGGATCCCCACTGGGATGTGACCAGTAAAAATGGATATATGTTTTACAACCAAAAGTATTACATGCATGCAATGACCAATGGTCATTATGAGAATGATGAGGCTCCGACCGCACGAGTTCTGAGTCTACTAGGCTATACTTTTGAACAGTGGAACCACCACTGGTTCAGGCTGCAGACTGCGCCCGAAATTCCAAGTCTACAAGACGTGCTGAAGCCAGATGAAGAATATTTTAATGATGCCTCTATCCCTATACGCAAAGGCCTCGCCATTAAAAAGTCACTGGGAGAAGTTTTCACCACAAATGATGTCACAATCAATCCGTCAGAGTTTTATGGATTTAAAGCCGATCTCTTCAATATTCACCCAAGGGAACTTATTGTTGGAAGGATGCCTCGGTTTTCTCTCGGTTTGGGAAAAGTTGTTATGAACTATCTAAATGATGATGAGAGAATGAGCGCCTTTTTAATGGGCCTTAGCGAAGTCTCAGGTGTAGGTCACATCATACCCCAGCATGATAAATTACTCAGACTTGGTCTTGACGGCCTGCTTGAAGATCTCAAAGAAAGAAAGACAAAGGAAGGACTCTCAGTAGAAAAGCAAGAATTTTTTTTGAATCTTGCATCATGGCATTTGAAGGAATGCAGATGTATATGGAAAATTATGCAAAATTAGCTGCTCATCTGTCATCACTGGCAAGGGAGTACTCCAAATCAGAGCTGAAGAACTTCGAGGCTATTTCTCAGCGCATGCAAAAGTTAGCCCATGAACCCCCTGAGACACTCCTTGAGGCAGTCCAGATGATCTTTACCCTCCACTGCTGTTTGCATTTGATAGGTGAACCAGTTGCAGTAGGAAGATTTGACCAATTTCTTGAGCCTTATCAAAACTCATGCTCAGTCGATGAGGCCCAAGAGATCATTGACTGTTTCTGGATTAAACTTAGTGAACGAGTTTTGGTAAATCGTCATAACATTGTTGATTTAACCCAGTGGGGAAATGTTGCAGTTCCCTATGCTAGTAATGGACAATTTCCTAATGGCGATTCTATCAACCAGTGGGTTCAACAGTTAACGATTGGTGGCTACAAAGCGCAAAATGGTGAAGCCAAACCAGCTTCCAACAAGATAACAATGCTATGCTTGAAAGCTGCAAAGAGACTACCACTCAATGCCCCTTGTCTCTCACTGCGTTTGCATGATGGTCTCTCTGCTGATATGATCGTAGAAGCAGCCAAAGCTTTGCTAAAAGTGGTGGTGCCCATCCAATTTTGCCTCACGATGAAAGACTTATTCCTGGACTTATGAAAGCAGGAAGTAAGTTGAGTGTGCCTATGCCTCTCTCAGACGCCCGTGATTATGGGTGTGACGGATGTTATGAGCCAATGATAGGTGGAAAATCAGAATTTGCATTCACCTACATCCCTTTGCCCCAAATCATTGAGTTAACTATGAACCAGGGGACCCTCTATGCTCAGTCAGGGCCTAATTTCTTGAAGGGTCAAGCAGCTTCTTTCACAACTCCTCACCCTAATACTATCACAACATTTGAGAAATTCAAAGAAATATTTGCAAAACACCTCAAAATTAAACTGGAGGGTAATCTGTTTGGAGTTATACAAAACTATGGAAACATATGGAAATACTGCCCTACACCCCTTCTTTCTCCTGTCGTTGGTGGCTGTTTGGAAACAGGGAGGGATCTGTACAATGGTGGATCACAATATCACATTTTAAGCTGCATGTTCGTTGGTTTCTCAACATGTATAGATTCACTGTATGCCATAAAAAAGATGTGTTTTGAAGACGCCACTGCTGTTGTAAGCCTGTCTGAACTACTTGTTTGTTTGAAATGTGACTGGGGTTTTCAACTGCAAGAACCTTTCGTTGATGACATAGCTGGGCCTATTCGCACTAAAGAACGGAAAGATCAGTTTGGAGTTCTACGTCAGCATGCCCTGTCCTTCGAGAAATTTGGCACAGAAGCAGCTGCTGATAATGCAGAGATTAGGGAACTTGTGGCTTGGCTATCTGACCTCATCATCGAAACGTTTGATGATGTTGTGTACAATCAAGATGAAGATAGGCCGTTTGTGAAGAAACTGAAAGAACTCAGAGAAAAATACACAGATCCAGAGACTAATACTCCTTTTGAGTTCCTTTTCACCCCTGGCAGTGGAACGTTTGAAGGATATGTAGGTTGGGGACTGTCTTGTGGAGCATCGGCTGACGGTCGTCGAGAGAGCATGCCAATAGCCTCTGACTTCAGCCCATCCCCCACTGCTCAAGACCTCGCACCAAACCCTCCGTATTCAGATGTCTTCAAGTAAGCTCAAGACTAACATCTTAAATTAATGTTTTCTGGTACATTTTACCATCTTGCTGACAATCTTTGGCTTTAGTGCTGTCAAAAAGAAAGTTGCATTCATCATCAGTATACTGGAAATAAACTTTGTTGGCAAGATGCTAACAGACATCAGAAATCATGCTAGAGAGGTACAAGCCCTAGGCTTATGAAATGCTTAAAATTTCTTGCATCTAAATGAAGTCAATGGCTTATTTTCACTTTGCAGAGCACTACAGAACTGGGACCACCCTTCGATCAACAAGGGCTTTAGCTGTGGAGCTGAGATCGACTTGAATGTGGCAGAGGACTTCCCTCTGGATGATTTGATCCGTCTAATCTACAAATTTTCGCACCAGGAGGGAAGCATAGGGGGTAACCTCCTTACAGGTGAGAAGTGGAAACTGTACTTTCGTAACCTTCCCTCTTGTTTTTACGAAGTGTTACGTAATGATTTTCTAGAAGTCACGGCAAGTGAAACCTGGTCAATCAAATTGTTCATGCATATATGATATGAATCTTACACAAATATTTAGTCCGTGCAATCAAATGAATTTTTCTTCTGAAAGAATAGGATGCTTATATGAGCGTAATTACCACTGTCTGTATTATTAATTCTCCTTCTAGTGACATGCGCGGACGAAAAGACTTATGAACTAGCAACGATGTTCCCGGAGAAATATGGACTGCTCCGCGTTCGCATGGGTGGCTGGACAGAGTTCTTTACCGCAATGTTCGACGCCCATCAGGAGCAACATAGACGCAGACCTTATTTTGCTGTCTAGACCCACACTGAAATTCAGCTCGCATCTGATTGCAAGCTCGGCTTCAGTTTGTCTGTTGGGTTGATACTCGTCTTATGCTATTTGAATCCCCTTTTTTCTGTAACATATAGCAAACTTTATTAATGTTATATCATCAAGGTATGTAATCGATCATGAATCGTACCTTAAGAGCCGAATAGCGTTTGCAGGCTGCGTAAATTGCAGTGTGGGTGAAATTCTACTCTGATGTTAAGGCTCATTAGCAGAGGTCCTAAAAACATATTATGAGTCATTGTCAAAGAAAAAGATAATCTGTATCATGCTTTTCTGAAAACTTACGCTATCAGAATATTAGATAACATACAGTAAATAACCAAACCTCCTACATAAAAATGTTCATATGAAGAATTGAGGTTTGAAATTTCAAAGGCCAGGGGATTTTTCTTTTAATTTCATAAGAAACGTTGACTTTGGAATTGGTATATCCGTATTTGTCTTTCTGTTGCAACTGCCTGATTGAGATTAACGCCCCTTTGACATAAATGTGATGTAATTTGGTCAAAATGTTTGCATCAACGCCGTTGCTAAGAGCGTAATCCTCTGATAGTAATTTGGCTAATGGAATTCATCCTGAGAGCATGTTTTAATTTGCCAACTTTCGACAAAGGCTGTGAACGCGACATAAGAATGGGCGACTGAATGCAAGAAATTTAGCGTCTCCCACCAACCGCCCCCCAGCACAGAAAAGGCGAAAACGAGGTGTGATTGTTGTCAAAGTCAAAAGACAAAATGTTTGCATCAACGCCGTTGCTAAGAGCGTAATCCTCTGATAGTAATTTGGCTAATGGAACTCATCCTGAGAGCATGTTTTAATTTGCCGACTTTCGACAAAGGCTGTGAATGCGAGATAAGAATGGGCGACTGAATGCAAGAAATTTAGCGTCTCCCACCAACCGCCCCCCAACACAGAAAAGGCGAAAACGTGGTGTGATTGTTGTCAAAGTCAAGAGAGTGGTGGCTGGCAAGGGGGTTTAAAACAAGAAGGTGAACCTGAGAAGAAAAATGTAAAAATAAATCGGGTGGGGGTTTGCTGCATAATCCTAAATTTGATTGAAACTTCAGATGAGCTTTGAAGATGAAATGACAAACAGCAACAAAATAAGCTTCACTTTCACCATTCTCTTGTACCAGACCATCTCATATAAACTTGTAGCCTGAATATGTATGCCACAAGGCGATGGGTTACAGAAAACATTGCTATTTAATGTGGATTTTACTTGTTTCTCACATATGCTTTTGAGAAAGATTGTTTAAAAATTATATGGTTTTCACTATTCGAAGTATTTTTATCCACCATATACGTAGTCAACACATCGGTTGAAGAATTCTTTTGAGAAAAATAATCTTGTCAATTCAGTTCATCTCCATTACTGCTAACCCCACCAGTGGCCCGGCACCTTGATGTGGTGGTGGGGCTTGTGTGGTGCAAGGATGAACTGGGCTACAGTAGCGGAGTAGTGCTCTACCCTGGCAGGTCTAACCATGCTACACAGGCCAGTTCTGAGCATCCAGACTAAGCTCGGTCTACTTTTGAGCCTTCTCCTATTTTCAATCCTTAACTTCTTCCCCTGTCACAAGTGACCATTAGTAGACAACCTTCGACCTACATTGGATTACGGCTCTGACTGCTCCTCTGATTTGATGGAAGGTGAAGAGGACTGACATGTCTCTCCATCCGTAGAATTCGAGTACCTGACGTGCCCGAGCGAGGGGAAAGTCTTAAGTCAAACATGGCCCCCAGAGCTGGGTCTGATCTCGACGGACTGATGACGCCTCAAGTTCTGGGAGCCATGTGTATAACCAGGTTGTAGCCTCTAGGGGTGGCCACTAAAAGTCGCATAACACATCCCTCCCTTGTTGGGCTCCGTTTTACTGAGGAATGTGGTGGGCGGAGGACTACCTGGCTGAAATAATACAGTACTCGTATCTATGGATGATACATTAACCCCCATTGTTGACCACCCTGGAATGGACTTGGAACTGGCTCAGGAAAGTGTAAACAAAGAAGTAAACAATGATTCTAGATCCATACCCGAATCAAATATAATAACTATGGAACCATACTTAATGCCACAAAAAGAAATTCCTCCAGTAACAAATGAAAAAAATGAAAATATGAACAGTTTTCGAAACAGACGACCTAAATACAGAGCAGATCCTACATTGGTACACTTTGACTCATTATTTGGATATGGCACTTGGCCAAGATACTTGGTTTTTAAAACAGAAACCGAGCTTACCGCTGCTAAATTTGAAAATATTTTATTAGCTCAGTACCCGACCAAAGAAATGACATTTAGATCTATAACAAGAAAAGAATGGATAGTGGAAGCTATCACAAAACTTCAATCAGAAAATTATCAAATGCTTAATAATATGAATGGGATAAATGTCACGGTCGAAAGACATGACAAGTTGAACAGCATTGAGGGAACAGTAATGTTACCACCCAATAATGATTGTGATGGCCTACCAGATGAGACATTGTTATTGAACTCATTAAAAATTAGATATCCTAATATTGAAAACGTAAAAGTATATGAAATCCCAAATAAAAGACAGCAGGGAAAAAAATTGAGAATAGCAAAAATTAAATTTGAAGGGCAGACTCTTCCACCTAATATTAAAATAGAAGGCCAGAGAAGAGAGGTATTACCCCATGTACCAAAGCCTCTTCAATGCACAAATTGCTCTAAGTATGGACATACAAAAAACAAATGTAGAAATGAACCAATTTGTGCATTCTGTGCTTCAGAAGATCACGAAACCACCTGGAACTGTGGCATTTCCAAATGTTGTAATTGTGGACAAGACCATCATGCGAGATCAAAGATATGCCCATTCTACATATATAACACTGAATTAAAACTACTAATAAGCAGGTCTGGCATGTCAATTCCAGAAGGAAAGCAAGAATTAAAATCAAGAGGTTTAATGGACCCTGCTAGAAATAAATCATATCGAGACGCTGTATAAAAAGAAATGCCCAAGAAACATTTTATAATACCTGGAAAAATTAACGAAAAACAAACAACAAGGTCATCAAACTTAGAAATTAACAAAAAATCTCTTGGAGAATCTAGCAATACAGTATCAATAAGCAACCCTTATGACGTACTAATGAAAGATGAAGAATTGCCATCTCTAGACACTGGAAATGGAGAGCATGCTGACCAAACAAGAAGAAAACGAGAAAGAGAAATAATTTCCCCCTCAAAAACTCAAATTAATACTAATGACATCAAGAAGAAGAAAATGCCTAAAATCAACAGGAAAACATCCCCTAATTTAGATAATAATGATGAAATAAGTCCTTCACCAGTCTTTCCAAGTAAATTTAAAGTAGTGAATTCTTCTATAGTTTTTCAAAGTAAATCTGAAGAACTAAACCCTTCGCCAGTCTTTCCAAGAAAATTTAAAGACAAATTTCAATCAGTCCAAGGAAGACAAAACGATAATTGTGAATGTCAGCAGTGTATCCCAGAAGGCGTAACACCTCCAACCGAATCTCACCATGAACGGTGTGATGCCATACATGTTTTTTGCAAGATTGCAAAGAAACGAAACCTTTAAATAAAGAAAAATTGATAAACGTGATAAGGAATTTCTTAGCTAGAAAAGATAATATCTCAAGCCAGCTAGAATTACATACCAAAGATTGTATGTGTATTAGACACTTACAATACTATCGTGAGAGTAAAATAGCAGTGTTAGACAATTTCTTAGCCTAACAAGAAGGAATTAAATTCACCACTGAATCAGAAGATAACACAGAAATTTCAAAAACCCAAAAAGAAAATTAAAGCTAATTAAGTGAATAATTACCCAAAGTTTTTTTTATTTATTTATATATATATATAAAACCAACTATACAAAATAATCTTTTAACTTTCGTTCCATTCAATTATACTATTATCCAATGGAACATAAACGGTCTGAAAACACGAATGCACTTGGGTGAAATACAAAGACTCCTAAAGCAACATGAACCAATGTGCATATGTTTGCAACACGTTAATAATCCAGTCCCATCAATATGTAATTACTTTCTGGCATCCTCCGTTTCAGGAGAAGGCAAGTTAGGAACAGCAATATATGTTCATAACCGTGTAACCTATGATAAAGTTACAGTTAACAATAATTCATTTCAAATATCTTCAATTCGCCTGCATATGATAAACAAAACTAGCATTTTAGTCTGCAGTCTATATAATCAACCTTATGAAAATTATGATATGGCTCAATTATCAAATATTTTATCACAGTTCAATGAGCCAATTTTAGTTTTAGGTGATTTTAATGCTCACCACCCTTTATGGGATGCCAGTACCATCGACGCAGATAGAGCAGGTAAAGACATAGAAAACCTAATACTTAATTACAACTACTGTTGTTTGAATGAAAATGAAATCCCAACATACTTTTCAAAAACTCATGGGACCCTATCATCTGTAGACCTGTCTATTTGTTCCACTTCGTTAGTAGACAGATTAGAATGGAATACTCTGGATGACCTTTATACCAGTGATCACTACCCAATCGTAATCACATGTCTTGAAGATAATCAACAACAATTTGTACCAAAATTTAATTTTAAAAAAGCTGATTGGGAAAAGTATGATTTAATTACCAAAAATGTTTCCCCTTTCCAAAGTAACAATGATCACAATGAAATTAATTCATATTTTACAGATTTCGTAATTAGTTCTGGAAATGAATCAATACCAATGACAACTTGAAAGCCAAAAATAAATCCTGTTCCATGGTGGTCTAGAGAACTTTCAGATATTATCATACTGAAGCACAAGATGAGTAGACGATTAGACAGACTAAACCAAAGATATAACAAATTATATAAAAGTAATAGATATACATTGAAAGGGTTAGTATTAATAGCTATGGAAATTGATTATATCAAACCTTTATTGAATAAGATATCTGCTCAATTCAGGAAAAAAGTTATTAGTAATAGGAAATCATCTTGGCATAATTACGTCGCAGACTTCTCAGGTGACACTGTTAAACAAATGTGGGATAGATTTAGAAAAATTAATGGCAAATATAGTCGATCACCTAGATCCCCAATATTACATAATGGGAAAAAGAGTTCGTGATTTAAAAGAAATATCAAATATAATAGGTCGCCACCTAGAATCAGTAGGTAATAGCTTGAATTTAGATGAACATTTTCGCATTAGAAAAAAGAATGAAGAGAAACATATAATGAAATTTTGAAACAAGTCAACAATTATACTACAATGTCCCATTTACATTAGAAGAATTTGATGCTGCGCTAAAAACTTGTAGTAACTCTGCCCCAGGAAAGGATAATATCTCTTTTGAACTCCTTATACATCTGAACACTAAAGCCAAAAAATACTTATTAAAAGTTTATAATCACCTATGGAAAAAGAAACTACTTCCCAAAGCATGGAAACATGCTATTGTAATTCCTATACCCAAACCTGGCAAAGATCCAACATCAGTGAATAATTATAGACCTATATCACTAACTAGTTGTCTTTGTAAACTCATGGAAAAGATGGTAAATAATAGACTTATATGGTATTTAGAGAAAAATAAAGTTCTAGCAGCAACTCAATCTGGAAGTAGGAAAAATCATTCAACATTAAACTCATTAACATCACTAGAAGATCAAATCAAAAGAGGATTTGTACAAAAGAAAATTACTGTCGCAGTGTTATTCGACATTCAAAAGGCTTATGATACAACATGGAGATATTCAATCTTAAAATCTCTATATGACATAAATGTAAGGGGTGAACTCCCAATTTTTATACGAAATTTCCTAACAGAAAGAACATTCCAGACTAAAATTGAAACAGTATTATCAGAAACATTTGAAATAAAAGAAGGCATCCCACAAGGCAGCGTACTAAGCAGCACATTATTTGCATTAGCAATCAATAATATTGTTAAAATGCTTCCAAAAGATGTAAACAACAGATTATATTTGATGATTTTGCCATTTTTTACACTTCAAACAACCTACGCCACATCCAAAGAATTTTAAATATCTCCATAGCTAAAATTGAACAATGGGCATTATCTGTTGGATTTAAATTTTCTGTTGAAAAAACACAAGCAATAACATTTTATAAGGATCAGCTCTGGCTCAAAAATCAAGTTATATCTCTTACCATGAATAACACTCCCATCCATTTTTATCCAGAAGTCAAATTCTTAGGCCTATATTTTGACAATCATTTGAACTGGAAGGCCCATGTAAGACATACCAAAGCAAAGGCCTTGAAAGCTTTAAATATATTTAAAAAATTAGCGCACACTTCATGGGGTGCTGATAGAGAAACATTATTGAAACTTTATAAGGCTACAGTTCTACCAATATTAGAATATGGCAGTCCAATTTATAGCTCTGCTAGTGAGACAACTCTCAAAATGCTAGACCCAATGCATCATCTTGGGCTTCGTTTAGCCACTGGAGCATTCAAATCATCACCAGTCCAATCGTTGATTGTAGAAAGTGGAGAAATGTCACTATCTTATAGATTCAAAATAACAACGATGTGCAGAGCTTTAAAAATTGTAAATAGTCCAGCAAAAACCAAAGATTTATTTAAAGATCCAGATTGTTTCTGGAATACAAAAATTATCCCATCCTTCCCTGTTAGAGCTAATAGATTATTTTATGACAATGACCTTTATAATATTAAATTTTACAATTTTAGCAAAATAATGCCTCCATGGTTGATAAGTGCTCCCCAGATATGTAGCAAATTGTGTACAATACCAATTAATAAATTGAATAATCCCCTTGCTGTGAAACAATATGCTCTGGAACATATCAAGATACACAATAATAATCACATATATACTGATGGTTCCAAAGATGATATGGGAGTTGGATTCGCTGTTTACGGAAACAATATTAAGATCCAAGCCTCCTTACAAAGCAAAGCATCAGTATTCACTGCTGAATTACAAGCAATAAAAACAGTATTAACAACTATATCTGAAAACCAGTTTAGTGAAGTAACCATCTTTAGCGATTCACTAAGTTCAATAAATGCAATAAACTCTTATACTCCAAAAAACAAAATTGTAAATGAAATTAGACATACATTACATGAAATGAAAAGACAAAAGATATCTGTTACTCTATGTTGGATACCATCTCATATAGGATTAGAAGGCAATGAAAAAGCAGACACCTATGCAAAAGAGGCTAGAACACTCCCAATATCAGCAGAATTATTGCCACTGGAAAATTATATTAGATACAGTAAATCGGTGATTAAGAAAAAATGGCAAATGAACTGGGGGGAAAACCATCCTAACAATAAATTAAGAGAAATAAAAGAAACCGTAGACCCGTGGCCATCATCCTATCAGAAATGCCACAAGAATTCAGTAATATTGACACGGCTAAGAATTGGTCACTCTAAACTGACACATGGTTACCTAATGAGTAACCCCCATGCCCCTGTACCTATGTGCGAAATATGTAATGTACAAATGACAGTAAAACATATTTTTAAAATCTGTCCAAAATATAAAATCCAAAGAGGCATATTATTCAGAAGATATTCTTTTAAAGAAATATTATCAGAAAGTGACAAATTTTCACTTTTTAATATTTTAAAATTCCTTAAATTTAATCATTTATACGATAAAATATAATATATAGTAATTTATAATATATTCCAGATAGTAAATATTTATCTATTTATTTTTAATGATAATTTATAAAGATTTTAAATGACATGTCTAATCCTTCGGGCCAGCCCTAGGAGAGTTAATATCAACTCAGTGGTCTGGTTAAAATAAATTATAAAAAAAATTACTGCTAACCAGTAAATTTGCTCATAATTAATTATGGATAACCTGTCAAATATAAGAAGTCGTTGATTTTGTGATAAGTCATCCTCATCGTATACTTTAGCAAAAGTTTCCTAAAGGTTTTTAAGGAACTCAAATTGCCTACGATTTTACTGGAAACTTTCACGAAAAGTACTTAAGATAATTTAATTTTTTAACCTAGTAATGGAGTAACAACTTCAGCACACTTCACGTGGTGCACCGTAGGCATTTCCAAAGGTGTTTTGTTAGGTCCTAGGTTCTCTAGTCAACACAGCCTATGTGTTCAGTGGAGTTCGTAACAACACAACGAAAGGCAAAGCAAAAATTAAGCATTGTTCAAGTTATATTAACACACTTCGATTAAGACATAAACACACGCACAAAACATCCAGTTCCGGAAATGATCACGCGCATATTACCCTAAAAATAAACAAATATATGGAAATTGAACATATGATGTAAATAAGATATAAAACAAAACAGGAAACACCACGGGAGAAGCCTTAATTCAGACTTACAACCTCAGGTAGAGCCCAGAGTAAGAACTGACAAGGTTTTAAGTTCCGTATTTTAAATCACGTCTCAACAGATGGCAAGCTATCCAACAATGTCATTATCATTCAACCTCATACTTTTCTTTCTTTCGTTTTGCTGTCCATCCTCTACCGATTACTTCTTAGAGCGACTGTGGTTTTTTCCAATTATACCTTTAGATACTTGTACTTCATCCCATTTATTTTCTGGATTGGTTTGATAGTTTGATAGCCGAATTTTTATAAATCATAAATTACCCTCAACTAAACAGCCGAATCTCTGTGACAAATGACAGCAAAATAGAAAGAACCTTCTATTTACAGATCTATAGGAAGAATAAATTGAAAATAGGACGGAATTAATATATTATATATATATATATATATATATAATATCTATATATATATATATATATATATATATATATATATATATTTCATTGCAGAGATAATAAGCTTAAACAAAAACGAGCAAAGGAAGATTAAAACAAGTAAGGAGCCGTTCCAATTACGAAACCTGCCTACTACTACTACTGCCGAACTGACTACCATGGAGGCTTCCTTCAAACAGGTGTGGTGAACTTGTTTTATAATTGGCATTTAAACAATGACAGTAGTATCATTACATTAGATTGATTTAACAGAACAGTTAACATAACTTTGCCATGCTTTTTATATGGTACAGAATCAGAATGAAAGGAAAGAAAGGGACCTGAGGCTAAAAAAAGTAGGTACCTAGCTACCTAGTCCTACAGTTTTAAGGGTCCAAATTCACTGCATCAATACCCTAGCTACTAGTACTTAAATTGAAGAATCCGTTGCTGAATAACCACTGGTTCCATGCAACGTAAAAGCACCATACAAACAAACAAAATAAAGTGAAGATTAGAACACAGATTTATCAAAACGATGAAAAATGAATTATTTTACCTACCTATCTGGTTAAAGAAGGGGAGATTACAAAATAAAAAAAAAAATTAACGAACCGAACTAGGTAGGCTAGTAGGAGATTTTTTGTCGGAAAAAATAAAGTTGGGGACATACAAATAACTACTACTAGGTAGCAGAAATACCAATGTCTTAGGGGATAGACATAGGGTAGAACACCACGGCAGGCCAACCCTCATCACGGTGGACGGGTCTTATTCACTTGATATTTAATTGGTGAAACAAGAATACAATTGCAACTCTAAGCATACCATTTAAAAGACTGAAGTTTCGTCAACATAATGTGATATATGAAAGCCCCACACGAACTAAAATAAGCATGTGAGCTCTTCGTAAAATATGTTTTCAAGGCAGTTTTGAAATCCAATATGGCGGCTACGTTTTGCGTGGACGGTTCTCATCAGTGACGGCCACCATCTTTCCCCAGCCTTCCCAGCACTCATTTGAACAATGTTAGCGTATATATGTAACGTTTATTGATCTTACTCAAGATTGCAGTTGTAATCAGCACAATAAAACAACATTTTGTTGCCTATATTAGTGAAAGTATGAAACTTGTTATTCCCGGGGTTATGGTTGGAACTGAATTCATTCTTACCTTGTAATCGGTGGTTTTTATCCTTACTGCCATCACAACTGAAACTCCACAGTGCTTATTTGATTGTAATTATACACATTTTGGTCTTAATTCACTCCACAGTGCACTTGAACCACGCTGTGGTTCCTGGTTCCTAAGCACTCACTCCGCAAACACAGTTACGAGCAGCAGACGACAACACTGATTATGAGATGCAAAGCTTTATTCCCATAATTGTTTTTTACTTTACTCAATATTTAGTTTAACTTTACTTCAAAATGTTTATTTAATTCAGGGTCTATTATCCCTTTTTTTTGTTTTGCCAACCAAATTAACCCCCCAAAATTACAAATGTTTCGGATGTATACTTACGAGCAGACGACGTGAGGAAAAATGACTCATCGTTTCCAATCTAGTGGAGCGTCACACATACGCCGATGCATTTACAAACTGTTTCGATGAATTCTAGTTGTCATAGTAATGCAGTTAATGATAAAATTGCTGTAATATGTACGTATATATATAATACAAATAGATACGCTAATTTCACTTATTTCCCCAGTTTTGTGTAAGTCTTATACCTAGTTTGGAGGGTAAACACATACCAATTGACAACACTGATAAACAATTGAAGAGCGCAAAACGCCGCAAAGAATGCCGTAGTCCCCTTGAATAAGTGCTGGTAAGAGGTTGGTTTACGATTGTTGTGATGAAAGTGCCCCAGCGTCTATGGGTACAAGTGGTGTGCAGATTTAGCACAGGAAATGGGAAGTTTGTTGACACAAGCGACTCCGTAAACATCAAGATGGCGTCAATCTTCGAAACATTTTTTAGTGTTGTAAGCTAAAAATTTTCATAAAGCGTTTTGCGGTATGAGATTTCCACTGCCGTAGCCACCCTTTTCACTACCCTCTGTTTAAATCTTAAAATTTGGCCTTAATTTCTAACTTTGGAGAAAATACTTACTTCGAAAGGAGAGTAGAGGTCTTTAGCTCCGTTTCTCACACAAGAAGTCGCGACTGATGCCCATCTCCGGTGTCAGGATTTGAGAAAATTGTAAATCTATATTTGTGTAAGCATAACTACTGACCATTTCAAGGCCTGCGATGCATTGGTTTTCTTAAATATCTATTTAAATATCAATTGTATCTTCTTGAAATTTTGGCCCAACATGTTTTAGACCTTCCGCTAATGTATGGCAATATAACGTAAGTATCTAAAATTATTAATAATGGCACTTTACTCTTGAACATTTCCAATTTTCTTTGCATTTGACTGAGACTTTCAGACACCATTAGGAAAGATGGCCCGCCCACTTCTTTCTCTCCCTTTTAACAAAATATGAATGAAAGTGTACCGTACTACGATCATGACGTATAGTGTTTTACATTTTTAAATTACTTTATGGATTATTGTTTTATGTATCCAAATTAGTTTATGCAATAAAGTTTATTTGTGTTTTATTATTTTGGGAGATTATTATGACCTCTTGCGGTCCTATTTAGAGTATATATATACTGGAAAATATTCCCGCTGAAAATTAGAGGGCAGTAGTTACAAGCTGTTTAGTTTTATACATGCGACTTACCCGGCAGATATATACTTAGCTATAGACTTTCCTCCGTCGTCCCGACAGAATTCAAAACTCGCGGCACACGCTACCGGTAGGTCAGGTGATCTACCATTCCCCGCCGCTGGGTGGCGGAATCCCAACCATTCCCGTTTTCTGAGCCAGATTTTCTCTGTCGCTGAGGCCGGCAACAACTGTTGTTTGGTCTCTCCTGATTGGAATTCTGCTCTTTTGCCGAGAATTGGTTGGACTCATTTGGTTGAAGTACTCTTGTTTATTCTCGGGATTGGCATACTCTTATTTTTGGACTGGATTAGGACTTGGATTTGGGTTTTTTCTATTAAGATGGATGAAGTTAAAGTACACCTAAGTTGTTTAGGGTTTGTGCAAGGGAAGAATGCAGAACTAGGTTGTTTAAAGCAGAGGTAGATCCTACAAACGCTTTGTAGTAAATGTAGAGGTTCTGAATGTGCGGTTGATAGAACTTGTGCTGAATGTGAAGGGCTTTCGGAGCAAGGATGGAAGGATTTAGCTTCTTATATTAAGAAAAGAGAGAAGGATAGGAGCTAGGAAAGCGTCAGCTAGAAGCTCCCGAGTTAGATCTTGTTCTTTTGAGCCTGAATCAGAGATTAACAAACTAGATGATGTTTCTCCCATAACCTCAGCCCCTTCTCCCTGTGTTGAATCTAAGGATTCATTTTCAGAAATGGAAAAAATGAGATCCTCGATCAGGGAGCTTCAGGAGCAGCTTAAAGCCATGGTAACACAAGGTAAGAGTGACCAGTGAATACAGTGACCCCAGTGCAGTGGAGGGGGAGTCTGATCGGCTCCGCATTGCTCCTAGGCCTAGACCGATTCCAAACTCCCAGGACCAGGGGAGGAGGAATGTCAAAAGCCGCAGGGAGGATGTGGAGCATCCCCAACGATCAGGTCGTCCCTGGCAGACCCTGAAGTATCGACCCAGGCTGCCTTGGATAGCCGTAGAAAAGGCATCCTGGAAGAGTGTTTTTCTGCGTCGGACTCCTCCTCGTCCAGGCGTGGATGGAGCTCTGCTTCGAAGTCTCGTCCTCTGAAGAGATCGTGGGTAGCGCCGAAAGGAGACGCTTTTGATTCAAGCCCAGAGCGATTTCCAGGGATTTTGGATTTTCCTTCGACTAGTAGAGGGCGAGAAGACCGTCTCCAGCGCCTCAAGATCCGACAAAGCTTTTCCTGCTTAATCTACAGGAGCAAATATCCTCCTTGGTAGGCGCTCTACATAAGGATTCGTCTCGAAGGAAAGACTCCTCCCTTCCAGTGAAGAGATCAAAATTATCTTCTCCTGGTAGGAGAGAAGTTCCTCACTCTAGCAGGCGCTCGTCTCCGGAGAGACTCTCTCGTTCTCCCTTTAAACGATCCTCTCCTATCTATAGGAAGAAAGTTCCCAGCGGTAGCCGCTCGCAGAGCAAGCGGTCAGCTACGTCTCTTAGGAGAAGTCAGGAGTCGGACTCCTCTTCTGAGGATCAGGATAGGCGTCAAGAGCCTAAGAAGCAGGAGCTTGTGAGAAACACAGAACCTAGTAGGCGCCAAGAATATTACGGCGTATGGAGCCTAACAGACGCCAGGAGTCTTGTGAGAGGCGTCAAGAGCCTACAAGGAGTCACGACAAGCGCCAGGAGTCCAAGCAGGCGCCAGGAATCAAGCAGGCTTCAGGAGTCGAGCAGGCGTCAGGAGTCGGGTAGGCGCCAGGAGTCTATCAGACGACCAGAGGAGTCGAGCAGGCGTCAGGAGTCGAGTAGGCGCCAGGCGCCTTGTACGAGCTTAGGTCAGAGTAAGACCCCTTCGCACTTTATGAGTTCTTCGGAGAGTAGGAGCCCTTCACCTGGTAGGAAACAGGTGACCTGAGAGAAAGATCTCGTGCGTTTAAGAGCTATTGCGCCTTGTAGTAGCAAGGATTTGTCACACGGACGACGTTCTTCTTCGTTTGACAGAAGTCCCTCGACAACTAAGAACCGCTCTTCTCCGAAAGGATCCCCGGCAGCCGGAGAATTAGAAGAAGTCTCGGATGAAGAATTACCTGTGGAGTGGTAGTCTCTGATTATAAGAGATTGTCCTTGTTGTTGTTGCAGGAGTTCGGAGATAAGCTGCAACCAGCGGATCCGCCCTCACCAGGATCTTTGCTATCGAGCACGAAGTCTCCAAAGGCATCCTCATTTGTAAAAATGCGTCCAGCCCTTAGTATGAAAAAAGCGTTCAAAGGATTTGGAGAATGGCTTAAGAATAAAAGAGAGGCGGGCAAGACTGTTTTTTCATGCCCCCCTTCAAAGTTGACGGGTAAACCTGGAAGATGGTACGATACCCAGGAACCATGGGCTTAGGACTGCCATCATCGGCAGACGCAGATTACGCTTCCTTAGTAGATTCCTCAAGGAGGCGCGCTCTACTATCAGCAAAAGCTACTTGGGGGATGTGTGAACTGGACCATCTACTAAAGGGACTCTTTAGGACGCTCGAAGTATTTAATTTTATGGACTGGGCTTTGGGAGCCCTTGCGAAGAGAGCCCAAGATCCCGAATTTGTCACGATGGAAGAATTATCGAGTGTGTTATCGTGTCTGGACAGAGCGGTGATGGACGGTTCGGTGGAAGTGGCTGCTCTTTTTGGATCGGGAGTTTTGAAAAGAGAGCAGTGTATGGGTCTTTCCTGTCCAAGTCAGTATCTCCTCTACAGAGGTCGGCCTTGCTATATTCGCCGCTTTCGAACCACCTTTTCCCACAGGACACGGTGAGGGATGTCGCAAAATCTTTAGCTGGAAAAGCCACACAGGATGTTTACTGACACAGTCAGCAAAGAGGTTCAAGCCGGCGGTTCCTTTTCAAAAGAAGGATAAAGCACCTCTTCAGCAAAGCCCTTTCGAGGAGCCTTCTCCTCATCAAGAACCCCTTTTAGAGGTAGAAGACGGATACCAGAGGAAGACCTTCCCAGGAGACCTGCAGGGGAAGGCAAAATGAAGAAGAAGTCCTCCAGATAGCAAGTAGGCGCCAGACTGTCGAAATTTGCCAGAGTCTGGGCGAAGAGAGGGGCGGACAGCTGGACCCTCTCGATCCTCGAGAGAGGATACCTCATCCCCTTCAGGGAATATCCTCCTTAACAAGAACTCCAAGGGAGTTAACAGCGAGATACAACGATCCTGTCAAGAGTCAAGCTCTCCTGCAAGCAGTAGAACTTATGTTGCAGAAAAGGGCAATAGAACCGGTTCAAGATCTCCATTCACCAGTTTCTACAACCGTCTATTCCTGGTACCAAAAGCCTCGGGCGGGTGGAGGCCGGTTTCTGGACGTAAGTGCGCTGAACGTCTTTGTGATCAAGAAGAAGTTCTCGATGGAGACCTCTTCCTCTGTACTTTCTGCTCTTCGTCCAGGGGACTGGATGGTATCCCTGGACCTTCAAGATGCATATTTCCATGTGCCAATTTCATCCGGCATCAAGGAAATACCTAAGATTCATGTCACAGGGAAGAGTGTTTCAATTTCGAGCGCTTTGCTTCGGACTTTCGACGGCCCCGCAAGTCTTCACGGGTATCCTAAGGAATGTGGCTCATTGGCTACATTTAGAGGGGATCAGAATTTCGATGTATTTGACGACTGGCTAATACGAGCACAAAGTCGAAGCAACAGTGTCTGGAGGACCTTTCGACATTAAAGATGACGCAGTCATTGGGACTCCTAGTCAACTCGAGAAGTCCCAGTTGGATCCCCCAGCAGAACATAGTTTATCTGGGGATTCGGATGGATTCTCGGGGCGGGTTTCTAGCGTCTCCGTCAACAGAGAGATAGAACGCTGCCTTACAAAAGTGTCGGGATTTTCTAGGGAAAGAACATTGTTCCGCGAGGGAATGGATGAGTTTGCTGGGAACCATTTCCTCGTTGGAACAGTTCGTTTCCCTAGGGAGACTGCACCTAAGACCACTTCAGTATTATCTGAAAAAGGAGAACTGGGATCAAAGTTATCAGGAACTCGAAGAGTCATTCAGGATAACGGGACAAGGTCAAACAAGATCTTCGGTGGTGGTTAGACCCGAAGAAACTCGGTCAAGGAATATCCTTGCATATAAAGAGCCCTCTCCGAGCGTTGTTTGCAGACGCATCGGACGTAGGTGGGTGGGGAGCGACGTTGATTCGCAAGAAAGTGTCGGGAACCTGGGAAGGAGCGCAGGTGTCCTGGCACATAAACAAAAAGGAACTGAAAGCCATTCACCTAGCTCTCTTGCACTTTCAAGAACAGATATTAGGATCGATCATTCAGGTCAATCAGACACACGACAGCCCTAGCATATATCAGGAAGCAAGGGGGAACTCATTCATTCTCCCTTTACGATGACAGCGAGGAGTTGTTGCTTTGGGCGCAAGAGAAGCAGATCTCTCTTCTAACGAGATTTATTCATGGGAGAGAGAAATGTTCGAGCGGATCTGCTAAGCAGAAGAGACCAAGTGCTCCCCACCGAATGGACTCTCCACCCTCAAGTGTGCGATCAGTTATGGGGGTTATGGGGAAGGCCGAACGTGGACTTGTTCGCAACCAACTGGAACAAGAGGTTGGAGAATTATTGTCTCCCCCAGCGCGGATCCAAGAGCAATAGCGATAGACGGTCTCCTCATGGACTGGAAGGGAATGGAAATAGACGGGTACGCTTTTCCCCCCCCCCCTTCAAACTGGTAGGGGAAGTAATAAGAAAGTTTGCCTCCATCAGAGGAACGAAATTAACTTTGATCGCCCCCTTTTGGCCAGCCCTAGATTGGGTGACAGAGTTGCTGGAGTGGATAGTGGATCTTCCCAGATCGCTCCCACTAAGGAGCGATCTTCTCAAACAACCCCACTCGACAGGTATCACAAAAACCTCCCCGCTCTAAGTCTGACTGCCTTCAGACTATCGAAGGACTCGTTAGAGCGAGGGGGTTTTCTCGCGAAGCTTCAAAAGCAATCGCAAGAGCCAGGAGACCATCCACATTACGGGTGTACCAATCGAAGTGGGAAGTGTTTAGAAGATGGTGCAGGACGCATGAGCTATCCTCTTCCAGTACCTATAAACCGACATTGCAAATTTTCTTCTTTACCTGAGAAGAAAGTGTGGCCTAGCGGTATCTACGATCAAGGGGTATAGAAGTATGCTGGCCTCGGTGTTTAGGCATAGGGGTCTGGAGGTGTCGGACAATAAGGATCTACATGACCTTATTAGGTCTTTCGAGACCTCAAAAAGTCAGATTAATAAAAATCCCAGTTGGAACTTGGATATAGTGCTGCATTACTTGATGTCTGAAAGATTCGTACCTTCCAATAATTGTTCTTTTAGGATTTTGACGAGGAAATCTCTATTCCTGTTCGCCTTAGCCACGGCAAAAAAGGGTGAGTGAACTTCAAGCGTTAGAGGCAGAGTGGGGTTTAAGAAGGAGGCTGCAATTTGCTCTTTTAAGCCTCTCTTCTTAGCCAAGAACGAAAACCCATCAAAACCGTGGCTAGAAGCTTCGAAGTGAAGGCACTCTCTTCTCTTACGGGGGAAGAAAAGGAAAAGACCCTTTGTCCAGTAAGAGCGCTAAAATTTTATCTACAAAGAAAGTCCTCTTTTGGAGGTACGCAGGAAAGTCTTTGGTGTTCGGTCAAAGATCCTACAAGACAATAGCGAAAAACGCCCTTTTACGTTTTCATAAAAGACGTTTTATTAAGAAGCATCTTAAATGTGGTGAAGAACAATTTAAACTCCTCAGGTGGGAAAAAGCACACGAAGTGAGGGCCATAGCAACCTCAATGGCTTTTCATAAAACGTGGTCCCTTCAAAATCTAATTGAATCCACGTATTGGAAGTGTAACTCGTGTTCGCCTCTCACTATCTAAAGGATGTGAGAGTTACTTATGAGAAGTGCTTTTCACTGGGAGCATATGTTGTCCGCGGATTTAGTGCTGGGTAGGAGGAGCTGAGGTTAATCCTAATTAGTTAGGTTATGTAATTTTAACATTATGGTGTTTGTTTGGTTTTTATGGTTGACTGAAAGAGGGTATAGGAAGAACCCTTTTTCAGTTCTTAGATTTAACATGGTTAGAGAGGTCAGGTGGTCGGGATTAACTTTTGGTCTCCTCGTTGTGCCTTATGTAAAGCCTAAAGCTCTGTCATGTAAGAGGCTAGCCCCCATTGATAAGATACAGGTCAGGCTCTGCCATGTAAGCGGGTAAGCCCCATTGGTACGATCCATGCAGGTTCTGTCGCGTAAGCGGGCTAGCCCCCATTGACATGATCCAGAAGGGCTGTTCGGTCATAGGTGTGGTTTACCTCACTGAAGCTCTTGAGGCAGGCAGACTAAATGACAGTAATCATGAAGTCTTCAGCCCCCAAACCCAAAAACAGGTAAGAACCAAGGATTGATATCCTACAACAATTGTTGTTTTCCCGTTATTAGAATTTTGTTTATATATATATAGCTGTCTCTTGCCCTCCACCAAGGGTGTCAATCAGCTAAGTATATATCTGCCGGGTAAAGTCGCATGTTATAAAAAATGATATTGTTTTAAGATACAATAAAGTTTTATACATACTTACCTGGCAGATATATACGATTGAAGGGCCCACCCAGCCTCCCCTCAGGAGACAGGTGTAAGAGAAAATCTGGCTCAGAAAACGGGAATGGTTGGGATTCCGCCACCCACAGCGGCGGGAACAATGGTAGATCACCTGACCTACCGGTAGCGTGTGCCGAGTTTTGAATTCTGTCGGGACGACGGAGTCTATAGCTAAGTATATATCTGCCAGGTAAGTATGTATAAAAACTTTATTGTATCTTAACAATATCATGTTTGTTTATATTGTCGTCCGGCTTCCACACGCCCATCCTGAACTCGATGCCATCGAGCAGGTATGGGCGCATGTGAAGCTAGTAAATGTATGTTCGTCGTTACGGCATTTCAGCAGGGCAGACTTAAAGGCCAGACTGGAGGAAGCAAGGCTTGCTGTCACTAAACAGGTGTGGGAAGGAGCAGTCCAAAGAAGTCAAGGTTTTGAGAACCAATACTGGCTTACTGACAACATCCGGGATTGCATAGATCCAGTCGTTGTCAACATCGCCAGTGATGACGAGGACGATCTGGTTTTAGACAGTGATGGGGAGTGAGCTGAAATATCCTTATATGTGTGTATATATATTGTCCTGCAATTAATAAGCTTTAATATATTTATCCATCAGTTTTTTATTTTGTATGTCTATGCTGTTTTCATGGTTTCTGCAAAAATTTACTTCAAAATCTATAAAATTTCTTTATATATTGTACATACTTTATTGGATCTATATAATAAAATAATCTATATAGTGATCTTACTTTTAAATAAACTATGATCAGTTTTTTTCCTTCCATATTTATATCTCCAATAATAATTAAAAGTTGCCACTACCACACCATTCTCATGGAAATAGGTAAGAAAGGTACATGATAAATAAAAACATAACAAATGGCTTTATGAAAAGTAATCAGTAATAAATGGTAGTTGGTGTACATTTTAAGACGTAAAAAAAACATATGGTAGTACACTATTCTATTCATAAGTATCAGACAGAGTAAGAAAGAGAGGAGTGGGAGGGGCTTCTTTCATAACTCTTTGGCTAAGCCAGCGATATGTGTTCGTATATTTACAACTAATACTGAGGAAATTGAAAATTTTCTAAGTAAAGTGCCTTAATTATTAATTCAGGGTACTTAATTATATTGCCATATATTAGCGGAAGGTGTAAAACATGTTTTTATGCATGACACTTACCTGGCAGGTATATATATAGCTATATTCTCTGTCGCACTGGCAGAAATTTTCAAAACTCGCGACAACAGCTAGTTTACCGGTAGTTCAGGTGATCACCACCCTGCTTCCGTGGCACTGGTGCTTGGAACCATTCCCATTTTCATCAGATTTTCTCTGCCAGCCGAACCTTCAACATCGTTGTGGGTTCCCTGCTAGATTTTCAGTCTCGTTTGCCGACTTCGCTGCTTTTGGACTGCTGTTTGGGTATCGTATTGGAACGTTGGCTAGGCAATCGCTTTTGGATTTTCTTTGAATTATGTCTGATTCCGGTATTGTGTTTAGAGTATGTGTGAAAGAAGGGTGTAAAGTTAGACTACCGAAATCTTCGGTAGATCCTAACACTGTGTGTAAGAAGTGTAGAGAATTTGTGTGTACTTGGGAGAATAAGTGCAATGAGTGTGAGAATTTGACTGAGAAAGAGTGGAAAACTCTCACTAAGTATGTTGAACGATTGGAGAAAGATCTTGTTAGGAGATCAGTGTCTCCGAGTGAAAGATCGGGTTCATCTAGCAAAGCCTTGAATGAATCTATTACTGTTTCTTCTCCAGTTCCTTCCCAAGTAGAACCTGTAGCACCTTCTCCCCAGGTTTCTCCTGCACCCGCTGCTGTATCTGAGGAGACGAAGGATTCGCAATAGTACGTATGTGAAAGTGTTTGCTGCCCTTGCTTCGATGGGCAATCAGATTCAGCGATTAACTGATAAAGTGGGTGTATTTAATGTTAGTGACAGTGTTGTGGAGGGGGCGGCTGACCGTCTCTCTCGTGCTCCTAAACCTCTTCTGCTTCCAAGCTCCCAGACCCAAGGGAGAAGGAAAGTCGACATGGCAAAAATTTTGAAAAGCTGATCTTTATTTCTCTCAAATAAGTCTATTTTCACCATTAAATCTACTATCAAATGAATGATGCCATATTCGTGGTCATGGCACACTATATTAGAACCCCCAAAAATTACAATGAACGTGCAAAATTTTGATTTTCTTACCTGGTAAATAGAGATGTGGCAGGATTGGCAAAAGCAAATGGTGGAGTTGTTGTTGATGCTCTTCTTCCTCAAACGGAGTGACATCACAATACAGCTAATAGTTTTTTGTCAGGAGCACGTGTACATTGTTTCCCCATGTACGGTACTACCCCACCTGACCCTGTCATTAATTATGCTAATGTTTGTTCTTAGGCACATAGAATAACACTTTGAGATTGAGAGGGTTATGAGTGTCTTTCAGTTAGAATAAGTTTTGACTGAATTTATTATATACTGCTGCTATGTTTCTTGCAAGATCAGGTTAGGATTTTGAAGTAGCTTAATACATGCTAGAATATTCACACCATGATATATCCCTTTAGACATATTAGTGTGGATGATCAAGGGATTACTGTATCTGAGAAATGTTATGCAGTACATACTACAATGTTGATCTTCCTCATCTGGGTACAACTTTTATCCATAACATCCCTTCTCAAGTGACATCTTCCCAAGGTTATGTACATTTACATTTCACTTGACTGGTTAATCATTTCCAACTCTTTTGACAATTTCCTAGGTACAAACCTTTTGTTGTATTTTGTGAGAGTTCCTCAACTTAAAATATAACCTACAAGAACATTTGAACATTGGTATCTAATGCATGCAGTCCCCAGTTGCTCTCCCAGATCCATTGGACTCTCGCAAGCAATCAAGAGAATCAGTCTCTTGATCTAGATTGTAAATCAGATACAGTATAATTAACGATTCCCATATATATTACTGGCAAGACTCTGCTAATGTGCTATTGCTTTTCTTTAGTCACTTTTTCAGTATGTATCATCACTTCAGGTTGTTTGTATAATTAAGATTTCATTGTGAAGAAGTTTGTACTTTTCATTGACAAAATGATTACCTAATAATTGTCTGTACTTGATAATGAAGACTAAGGCTCATTGTAACAAGCCTGCTTTTTAGCTACTAAGCACCACCCATACTGGTTTCCTTAGTTGACAATACCTGTTACCTAGTAGATTATTGGCAAGTTGACCTGTTCCACTGCAGGAAGTCACCCAGTCATCCTGTTATCTGTGTGGTTTGCTGCTAGCTTGTCACAGAACTCTGTTTACTGAAAATTGTTTTATATTGCTGGGTTATAGTGCATTAATTTTGTGTTTCTTTGTATTTCAGAAACTTGTTGAAAGTTTCATGAAGGGCCATCTTGAGGACAAGAAAACACGGATCAGTCCAGGCACTGTTAACTTAATGGCAGAGGTAATGATTTTCCTGTTATACCTTTCTTTCCATGTGAACTATTTTTTCAGGTGTCCATAAGAAGATAATATTAACTTATTTTGCTGATATAAAGCCCAGTGGGGTAAACAACTTATGCATAGAGTATCTTCATAAATTAATGAAGAGGGGATTGTTTTTAATTAAGTATTGGGGAGCATGTCTCTCCTTGGAGAAGGATATAATCGGCCTGGAAGTATTAGTCAGCCAGACCATTTACCACCAAACCAGAGATAGACTTCAGTAAGGGAATATATCATTTACTACTTACAGTACAATGATCATTTTACGAAAAAAATTCCCCATCCTCCTTCCCACTGTAGATCATAATGTAGGTTTTTACTTATCAGCAATCAATTACTGTAAAGAAAAGTATGTACTAGAACATGTACTACAAGATTCCATTTATTTGAGTGTTTTCTCTTCATAGATCTGTGCAGTATGCATTTTTCAGAAACATTGTACGCAATTATCTTTGTTTATTTTACTATGACAACATTTTACTTTTTTGCAAGCTTTGTATTAAGTCTACAGTTTTATAAAAGTAACTTACCAAGTAATTACTTAACTAATGATTATGCTCGCATGACATCCTAAATTAAAAAAAAATTGTGAACGAGGGACTGTTGCAATGCAGGAATAACAGGCCCCACCCACTGCAACATATTATTTATGCAGTGCACGCAACTGCATGTTGTCTTGCTTGCCCCTCAATTCATGTTCGCCGGTGTTGTTGCTGAAGTTAGTGACGCACCCTCTGGTTTTTTCCTTTCAACTGTTGCATCAGCGTGGTTTGCTTTGCTTCTTAGCTTTTTTCTCAATTAGTTTAGTGCTTTATTATATCTGATTCTATTGCTTCTAGCCTTCATTATTGTAGCAAAGGCTGCAAGACACAGTTGACCAAGCTTTGTTTTGATGCACAAACTATGTGCGGTAAGTGTAGGGGTTAGGTGTGCACAAAAGATCTCGCTTGTGATGAGTGTAAGGACTGGGATGAGAGTAAGTGGAAGCTTTTAGAATCTCACTTCAATAAGTAGGAGAAGAAGAAGATTAGAAATGCAGCCGCTCAGTGCGAGAGTAGGGCTTCTATGAGTAGGGATTCTTCCCCTAGACCTAAGACAGACTCCAGTCTGGTGCTTCCTTCTACTCCTGGTAACAAACTTTCTCCTCTCCTCAGCCCTCCTTCTCTCCCCCTTCCTACTCCTGTGCTCAGCTCCCATACTTCTAAACCCGATGCCATTGCCAGTCTTGAATCTAGAAATAACAGTAAGTTCAATGAAAAGTTTAATCTAGTAGCAAGTTCTGTTTCAGAGTTGGGGCATCTCTTCGAGTCCTGGTGAACAAAATGGACAAAGTATATACCAGTGACAAAGTACCAAGTGTAGTGCCAGTGGAGGAGGTAGTTTCCCATCCCGTCAGTTCTCCTATTCCTGTTGTGAGACCCCAGGATGTGACCGACTGCTCTTGGAGAGACATGTCAGTGAATGTGCCGTTTGTCTTCCAATTCAGACTTGGAGTCCGGTCATGGGCACTGTAGGTGCTACATGAACTTGAAGCCATTGAAAAGGCATATGCATGATTCGGCTAGAGTCTCCTGTGCCAGTCAAGAGGCACAAGGTCACCTCTGACCTCGCCCTTCCATTGTGTAGCTATGGGCTAGATCCCTCATTGTTTGATCCAGTTCAGCTGCCTTCTCATCCATGGGATTCACCTGTGGTCCCGTCTCCCAAGGATCTTGAGTGCCAGAAGCTCCGTTCTAGTCACCCGTCACCTGAGCGTTCCTCTCGTCGCGAAGCTCCCACACCTAAAAGCCCACTCCCAGGCGCACTCCCATCTCCTTTAACCGCATGCCCACCACTGGCTCCCATACAACCAGCTGTCGCTCCTGTGCTTACCGCACTTGCTCCCGCCCTTCCTGCTTCCGGTCCTGTCCTTCCTGTACTGTACCTGCTCTGGTTTTTCAACCCTCGGTGCCTTTAGATTCGGGACACTGCACTCATCAGCAGCAGACCCAAGCTTCTGAATTGGATGACCCTTCTCTTGCACTGCTTAAGACTCAACTTGCAGAGATCCTGAGTTATATCAGGAAAGCTCCACATGCAGGACATTCCAACAAGACTGCTGATGACCTCTACAGTTTCTTCTGAGAATGAAGAAGACACAGATCAAGGCTTGGCTCAACTGATGGCCTACAAGGTTCTGGTTCGATTCCTTCTGGAGAGTTATCCTGGTTTTTTCACACCAGCTACTCCTTTACCTCTTGCATCCTTATTCCTGATGTCAAAGGCTGGGCTTGAACTCTCTCCTGCCCAATTTGGTTCTTTCCACCTCCTCCAGGAAATCCTTGAAAGTAGTTAAGGAGTGGCTCTCGATGAAAAGAGAGCAAGGAAAGGCATCGTTTGCACACCCTCCGTTTCACCTGATCAAGAGGACCTATAGACTTTATGACACCAGAGAAGCCCCCTCCCTGTGAGTTGCTGCGTCCTCCCAATGGGACTCCAGCCTCATCGACTCTTCTCGTCGCTCAGCCTTTGCCTCAGCCAGGGCTTTCTTCTCTTCAGCGGAGTTAGACCATTTTGTCAAGAATTTGTTCAAGGTGTTCGAGACGTTCAGTTTCCTAGATTGGACAGTGGGTGCTCTTGCTAAGAAGATTGAGAATGCTTCCGAATTAGCTGACTTTTTCTGCAGGCCTTCTGAAAGTGCTCTCGTGTGCAGACAAGGCTGTTTGTGACGGTTCGGCGGAACTCACATCTCTCTTCACCTTCAGGTGTTCGTTTTTTTTGCGAGGGACTACGCCCTCTCAGAAGTCAGCCTTGCTTTTCGTACCTCTGGACCCTTCCCATCTCTTCCTGCAGGACATGGTAGAGCAGATTGCTTCAGACCTGCAAAAGAAGTCTACCCAGGGTCTTCAGACACAGCCTTCACGTCCCAAGTCTTCCTCATAAGTGCCCTTTCGTCCAAAGTTTGTCTCTCCCTTCCAGCAGCACTCCTTTAGTGGGAAGAGACCCTAGTCTCAACATAGACCTCACCCTAACCTGCGCTTCCAAACGAAGTCCCTCAAGAAGCACTCCGCCTCCAAACCCCAACCTAAGAAATGAACTTGAAGTCCCTCATGCCCCAGTGGGAGCCAGGCTGCTCACACTCTAGGAGAAGTGGGTTCGCAGAGGAGCAGAGCCATGGATCGTTAGGGTATTGAAGGAGAGCTACTGCATCCCGTTTTCAGAGACCCCTCCTTTAGTCTCCTCTCCCATCACATTGGTAGTATATTCGAGAGGCTCAGAAAGGCATGTGGCCCTTTCGAAGGAAGTGTCCTCCCTCCTTCTGAAGAAGGCCATAGTAGTAGACGTCCATTCTCAGGGATTTTACAATTATCTGTAGTTCCCAAGACATCAATTGCTTCAAAGAAAAGACCAAGTGGAAGATGGAAACTAGCCAGTCAGTCGTGTCTTCCATTCATCTGGGCAATTGGATGATCACTTTAGATATGCAAGATACGTTTTTTCACATCCCCGTTCATCCATCGTTCAGGAAGTACCTCAGGTTAGTATTCCAAGGGAAGGTCTTTCAGTGCACGAAGGACCTTCAGACAACATTTCAGCTCTCCCAAGATTTGGGAATCCTTCTAAATCTCCAGAAGTCCTAGTAGGTTCTGTCTCAGGAGATTCTTTACGTATTTGGTGATGATTCTCAACTCTCAGACTTTTCAGGCTTTTCTGTACCCCAAGAGAGTCTCAGACTGTACTCAGTCAGTCAACAAGGTTCTCTCTTGCATCGTGCTCAGCCTTGCAGTGGATGAGTCTTTTAGGAAAGCTGTTTTCAATCAAGACCTTTGTTCCATTGGGCAGGTGGCACTTGAGAAATCTCCAGTTCTTTCCAAAAGCCAACTGGGACAGGATGACTCAACTGGACTTGGTGGTCTTTCCTATCACTCAGGAGATAAAATCCAATCTTGTGGTGGCTTCCAGAGACAAGATTTTCACAAGGGAGAACCCATCTTCCTCCCAACCCCGACCTTGATTTTTACTCAGGTGCCTCAGGAAGCTCCACATCAATATCAAGAAATTGAAGGCCATTTATCTAGGCCTACATCATTTCTCCTCTTTCGTGTGCAACAAAACAGTGTTCGTTAGAGACCTGACATCTGAACCTCATTCCCAGATACAGAAGAACTCCTTTCCGTTACATAAAGTCAGAGCTCATGAGGTCAGAGCTATTGCCATCTGTCTCTCCTTCAAGCACAATTTGTCACTTTCTGTGATTCCTTAATCAACATATTGGGGTGTAAATTGATTTTTGCATCACATTACATATTTGAAAGAAATAGAAACGATGTTTGAAAATTGCAGTACCCTTGGTCCGTTGGCGGAGGCTAGCATGGTATTAGGTGAGGAAAAAAAGGAGAGACACATCTCTCTCCTATCTCTTTTCCATCTTATAAGGATGTCAAGTTTTCTGGGGAGCCTGGGGGATACTTGGTACCTGGAGGACCCACCAATTTGTTGGTGGGTTAATAGTTTTTTTATATTTTCATTGGTTGGTTAGTGACAGGTACAGGCGGTCCCCGGGTTACGACGGGGGTTCCGTTCTTAAGACGCGTCGTAACCCGAAAATCGTCGTAAGCCGGAACGACGTTCTTGAAAACATGTCCACAGGGAAAATTTCACTACTAATTTGCAATTTTTCTTAGGGCCGTATCTCTAAAATTATCACTAATTTACTTTTTTCATGTGCAACACTGTGTATTCACAAATTACTGTATATTTTCATTAAAATACAAAAGAGAGAGAGAGAGAGAGAGAGAGAGAGAAATAACTCCTTACGGTTTCAATAGATTGAAATGAATGTCTGTAGGCAACTTTTTCCCCCTTTTTTCCCCTTGCCCATAAAATACATATATTTCTCCAGAGAAGAGAGAAAGAGAGGACTGTGCAGTTATGTTTGTCTGTCTATCAATTCTTTTGCTGAGAGCGAGAGGATAAAAGGAGGGGAAGAAATAGAAACACCAAATGTATGACAAGTATCTTGTGGATGAGAGAGAGAGAGAGAGAGAGAGAGAGAGAGAGAGAGAGAGAGAGAGAGAGAGAGAGAGAGAGAGAGAGAGTTGTCCTTACAGTATTTAAAAGAGAGAAATGGAATGATTATTGTATTTAAAATACTCAGATATGAATTTTGTACTTATAGTATTATTATTGGAAAATATTAATGATAAACTTATTACATACACGTCCATGAAAATGATCTCAACTCAGTAAGAGAGAGAGAGAGAGAGAGAGAGAGAAAGATTAAATAAAACCATTAAATTCGTTGACCATTGTATGGCATTGTTAAGCTCGAGTGTCACTCGAGTTGAGGTGGGGAAATTGATACAGAAAAAGACAAAGGGAAGAATTTTCTTTTGAAATTAGTTATCGTATTATTACTACTTCTATTATTATTATTATTATTATTATTATTTGAAAATATAATAAACACGTGCATCTACCGTAAAAATTCTCTCATCTCAGTAAGAAAGAGGAATTATCCTTACAAGTGAAATGGAAAGGTCAGTTTGCATCTCTTTAAAATACGACCATTATGAATTTTGTAATTAAAGTTTTATTGTTATTATTATTATTAAATAACTGAAATTATCAATAAACATTTTACATACTAGTACCATAAAAATTCTTTCATCTCGGTAAAAGAGAGAGAGAGAGAGAGAGAGAGACGAGAAGAGAGAGAGAGAGAGAGAGAGAGAGACCGAGAGAGAGAGAGAGAGAGAGAGAGAGAGAGAGAAGAGAGTGTGTGTTTATCTCTCTCTGTTCTCTCAAAAATACTTATAACGCTTTTCTTGTGTGGCAAAAGAGAGAGAGAGAGAGAGAGAGAGAGAGAGAGAGAGAGAGTAGAGAGAGAGAGAGAGAGAGAGAGAGAGAGAGTTAACCTTAATTAAAAGTGACATGGATAGATTAGTACGTATTGTATTTCTTTAAAATACTATCACATATGAATTTTGTAATTACAGTTATTATTATTATTATTATTATTATTTTATTGAAAGATATTGCTGCATCAGCTGCATTCAACTGTAAATAGTCTTCTCTATTTTTCTAACAATAGCTTTCTCTCTGCTACTACAAACTGGCGAGTATTGCGCCGATATACTCAATCAGGAGGAGTCAATTTTGGGGATATTGCTTAATATTTATTTATTTGTCACAGTACATGAACAAATAAAAAATACAATTCGATCTAGTGGCCAACGTTTCTCTCGGTATCATCCGAGCATGATCACGGCAGTGGATCGGAGTAGACTGTAGGTGTTGTCAAGATCTACAATCAATATATGCGGCAGGTCAGCAGGGGGTCAAACCGCGAGCTGCGTTTTCATTGGCTGGTGGCGCAGTGCGCTCCAGCTATTGGTTTGAAAAGAAGTTTTCTTCAAGACGCTTCTCGTCGTTGAAGGTTGCGCTGTTTGCAGCCTAGCTGATCGTCGAGGCTGGGGCAAGACTTCCCCGGGCGCTGTGTCACGACGGCTCGCGTTGTCATTGGCTGATGGGCTGCTTGTCTCATCTGGTATTCTTTGATCGGGAGTGTCGTTTGGTCTGGTATTATTTGTGCTATTATTTATGCACATAGGTCTCCTTAGGTTGGTGGGGAGGAAGAGAACTTCCTGCGTCGTATTCAATGAGGGCTTCTCTTGTTGTATGAGGAGTGCCTCGAGCAGTCGCAAACGCCGTTGGTCAGGAGCCCTCCCTATTATCTTAATATTCGTTGATAATACCGTCGCGGGATGATGGCTTCCTGGTGTGCTGTCATGGTATGGTTTTTAATTGCCCCTTCTTGTGCGTGGCAAGAAATCCTCTTGGACAGTTTCATAGAAGTCATACCAACGTAAGAGCCGGGACAGCCACGGACGGGGCAATGAGAATTGGTAGACTACATTCGACTGTTTCAAGAGGTCTCGTAACCCGGGGACCGCCTGTAATTCTCTGGTCTTGTTGTTCTTTTGGTACTGTGCCTAGGGCAAGGGTATATATCCTTTGTATTACATGTTGTCAACAGCCAGGCATCTCCCCTGTTGCAAGACTTCCTCTGATGTAGAGGGGCGACTCCCGCTTACTGCCACGCCACTATAGGATGAGATGAGCACCACCAGTGGCAGTTTTCCCGCTGTAACTCTTATTAGCCAAGCAGTGACAAACACTGTGCAAGTATTTCTAGTTCAGCTATATCGCTCAGTGCATTGAATTAGTATAGTAGTCCATTCGTCCCATCCCCCTCGCAATGTAGGACTCAGTTAAGTAATTACTTGGTAAGTTACTTTTATAGAAATGATATTTTTATAATAAAATGAAGTTTTAAAATATACTTACCAAGTAATTACTAAATCAGAGCCTGCCCTCCTCCCTCATGGACTTATGGGAATAAATAAGAATGATGCTATTGACTTCAGTCGCTCACTACTTCCTGCTGCTGTGGGCAGGGCCTGTCACTTTCGCATTGCAACAGTCTCTTGTTCACGAACTTTGGAATTTAGGATGCCATGAAAACAATCGTTAGCTAAGTAATTAGTACCTGGTAAGTATATTATAAAACTTTATTTTATTATGAAAATACTATCATGTTTGTCACATTTTAACTTTATATGGATGTTTAAACCGAATACTAATCTCTCAATAGGACGGCTTGAATTTTTACACTGGGGAAGCATCTCCTTGAAAGTCTTATACGTCCTTTTTCTGTTTAAGATTTCCTCAGTCTTCTTGCTCTCTTTATCTTTCTGGGTTTTTAGACTCGTGAAGAAGAGGGGCATTCATATGAAGTGTTCTCCTTGGGGTTATCCTTCAGAATTCCTGTGAATGTTCTCTTCCTTTGTAGAACGGAAGAAGAGTTTTTTAATCTCCAAATGAGAAAAGCTTTGCAGAAGCTAGTCCTTCCTATCCCTAACAAGGGAGAGAGGGATGACAACAAACAAACTGGTGGCTAACATAGGTTTGTTGTACTAACAGATATAGCTGTTTAACTTCCAGTTATACAATGTTCCTCCACATTGTGTATTAGCCCAGTTGTCTGACTTTGATAAAAATTTGTCTGACAAGTCAGCAGCATGTGTCTCCTTCCTCTACTTTGGCCTAACCAGGAAATGAGGCTCAGGTGTGCTGAACCTCCAGTTGATTCAAGACTTCCCTTTCCTCTCATCAAAGGTGAGTCTATCCTCACATTAAGACTTAAGGTGTGTTATGCATTTGAACAAATTACAAATTTTTAATTAATTTGTATTTTTCATAGCTAACAAACCTATGGTCATAATGTGCATTGCCCACTTCTTCCCACCCCTCAATTTAATTCCCTGGGCTAGAAGAAACTGGATGTGTCATGGAGCTCTTGGGTTAAGGGGGGGTTGGCTGGTGCCTCCTCTCTCATCTCATTGGCTGAACCCCTTTGCCACCAATACCTTGTTTTACAATTTTATATATTTTTTTTTTCTGGTTTCCAGCTGTCACTAGAAGATTTATCCTTACATTAAGATGGTAGGTTTGTTAGCTAATAAAAATACAAATTAATAAAAAAGTTGTCTTATTTTGCTGATAATAAAATATTTAGTGTTACCTGAAAGAAGCTTCAATATTTAACAAGGGATATCATCTAGACCAAGCTCAGTATTACAGTATAAATGATGACTAGAACAGAATTAAGCTCACTATATAAAAGACATGATCATCAAACACACTGTAAAAGTTATATTATAACTGTCATTTCTATTTGAGAAAAGTCTTAAGTTTTTTAGATTCTTACATTTAAAACAGTTCTCATGTCTTTTCTGTTTTTGGAATTACAGTAGTTACAACAAATTTATTTTTATACTGGTTTAAGACATGAATTAATTTGATTTAACCATAATATTTCTTGCTGTAGGTAATGCAGCTAATTGTAAGAGAAGGTGCTACGAGAGCTGCTCACCAAGCAAAGCAAGAAGAGTCTGAGCTAGTAGAACTTCAGCATATGGAGAAGATAATGGCTCAGTTTGTAAGTTACCCTTTATCATTTTTACTAGCAATGACCATACGTATTGTGTTTTGATGGCTTCTATATTGTCTTAAATATCACTAAACTTAGGTGATATACTAATTCTGTTCTCATTAGGGCAAATGCATTGTTGCTGTTTTGGACTTGCCACCAGTTTTCCCCTCCTCCTTTTCTCCCCTCCTCCTTTTCCAGAACTGTACTGCCTAGTGAACCTTGTAGACAGGTTATCCATTTGACGTAGTTCATGAGACAGCACCGAAAAAGATCAGGGAAATATTGGCGTCTCCAAAACAGATTTCAAAATAAAGAGTTTTTTATATTTATTCTGGTATGATTATAAACTCTCTTATTTTTTAGGGGTATACTTCAGCGATAGCTGGTTTGGTCATTGAGCTTTTTAAAGGTAATTAACTTTTCACAGGAAGTGAGGGGTGGACCCACTGCTCAGTCATGTGAAACTCCATTTTTCTCTTGCTTCCTTGATCTAGAGTGAGAATACCGTGTATTCCTCCATGATGACGGCTCCCTTGAAGTAGAACGTATGTCATCTCTGTTTCTGCTATTGTTCACAATGGCTGTTAGGGAAGTTGACCTTGATCTTCTGGACTCTGGCAGAGCCGCCACTTCAATCGGTGTATCCAGTGGGGTTACCAATGTTGCATTATTCGACCTTTTAATTTGAGCGTTATCATTGTTCTTCCTTATCTTGAAAGGTCTTACAGGAAAGACTGGAACCTGCTCTCCATTCTTTGAAGATCGATGTATACCCACTGTTGACTCCTTAAATAACTGTGGCGTATCCCCAAGTGTCTTTCCTATCACGGTTGGCACCATAGTCCTCGCCACTTTTTACCAGTGTCCTTCGATCCCTTCAGCCATGATGACGTATTTGAATTATCTAATTAACAGCCAACATTTTCTTTTCCAGCACAAGCAACTTCCTGCTGCACTTTGTTTTTGACTGGTTCGTGCACTGATGTCATCGAGTCTTGCAATGACGCTGAACTAGACGAAGAGGAAGAAGACGATTTGCATCTATTCTTCTTACCTTTCTTATTTAACTTCTCTTCTAAAGCTTGTAATTTGTTCATGAAACTTACCTGTCAGATATATATATAGCTGTTTTCAGTACCTCCGTCTTAGGATTTTGGAAACTTCATTGCCGCTAAGTATCCTAATTGTCTTTTGATTTATTTACTGGATTTGTGGCTAGGCATACGCTATCTTAAATTGATTTGAATTTGATTCATTTTTGCATAAGATATCTGAATCTAGTTAGGCTAGTTTCAGAGGGGGTTGTCTGCAAAGATAGGGTGTGGCTACCGAAAGCTTCGGTAGATCCGCACTTGGTATGCACGAGGGGTATGGGTCTTGCTTCTTTGTTGAGATTTGTCATGTAAGGAGTGTGAGACTTTGTCTATTCCGTAAGGAAGACGTAGATTCGTATGCACGCAATTAATCAGTAAACATGTTAATCCGTAAGGAAGACGTAGGATTAGTATGTACGCAATTGCTCAGTAACAAAAGTTAGGGTAGTGAAACTGCAAACCTTCCTGTAGACTATTTGAACAACCCTGTAGTATGGCCTACGGGCTATGAATATGTCTCGCCGGAGAGGTGCTCGCTCTCTATTCATTGCTGTGAGATGGCTACTTCTGTAATTGTTACTTCCTAACCCTGTAGTGTTGCCTTCGGGCCCTAAAACAGTGTCTGTAGAGGAATTGCCCTTTCTCTTATACTCTTTCGATTCGTAACTTAGAATCGAAAGTGCTTGCTTTAGAGAGCAAAAGTGAAGTGGCTAAGTGCAGTGTCAGTGCCCCTTGTGTAGTGGAGGGTGCGTCAGATCGGCCTCATTTCGCCTCTAGGCCGGGACCTCTGCTTGACTCCCAGGACCGGGGAGAGAGCATGTCGAAAGCCGAAGGAGGGTTACGAGGAACCCCCACCGATCTGGCGTGCCTTCGGCAGTATCTGATGAAACTCCCCAGACTGCCAAAGTGCGTGCACGTGCACGAATCCTGAAGGATTGCTTCTCGTCCTCCGAAGCGTTCCTCCCCGGGCAGGGTTGGAGCTTTCGGAAGGACTCGCGCCCTCTAAATAGAAGCTTTATAGAAGAGGACGCTTCACGTCCTCTCTCTCTCTCTCTCGTTATGCGTTTCAGTGAGAAGTAAGAAGGCGAACGTCGCCTGAACACGTGTCCGTCTTTCCACCGAGAAATACGAAAAAGAAGTCATAGTAGCAGGACGCTTTTGAGAGCGGACGTCCGAGCTTTATTACTGTGACAATAAGAAGGCGTTCCCTCGCCCCTCTTATTCTCACACGATCAACCCTTCTCCTGAGACTGCTTCGTGCAGTCGGATTTCTCTCCGAGATGTAGGACGCTCAGCTTGGACGGGACGCTCGGATGGACGCCAGGCGCTCGCGGGTGCACGCCAAGCGCGCGCCAGTGGACGCCGAGCGCGCGCGCCAGCGGACACCGAGCGTGCACCAGCGTACGCCAGGTGTGTCGCCTGGCTGAACGTTTCTGTTGAACTCTTCAAGCTCTTGTTTCAGATTTGGGCCTAAAGAAATTTTAACTCTACCTTCGGTGATACCTTCTACCTCACCTGCAAAGAATGTGAAGTAGGCAGTGCTTCGGAGGAAGCTTAAAGTGAACAGACAAACTTCTTGCTTTCGCAACCCAGCAAGACATCGGGTTTCGTGTAATTTCAAGAGGTCTCTGTCAATTAATATTGCTTTTCGCATAGGTGGATGGAGTTAAGTTAAGCTCAAGGGAAGATCTTGTTTGCTCTACCGCAGTCAAGACTTTGTGATAAGGCAGTTGCGGGTTATGTTAAAGCTCGACGTCTTACACGTCATGACGCTCGACTACTTTCGGTAGGATTCTTGCAAAAGCACTCATCAAGAGGACGCTCTTCAGGAAAGCGCAAGACAGGACTTCCTTTGCCATACTGCCAATAAATTTAAGTTGCAAGCTTTTTAGTCCATCTGAAAGGGCTTTTCAGATGATAGATTTTGTTAGTTCCTAAGTTCGGGACTACGCTGCCGAAGTTGAACATCGGGTCCTACCTGCTGAAAGCCCAGTCTTATCAGGATTCTTGCCCTTCCTCGATGATACGGGAATTGGAAAAAATATTATGCTCGGCTTCCTGGATTACGTTTTGTCAATTCAGTGATTTTTCCCCCATTGACAATATACTATCGTTTTGTCAAGTAAGTGGGTATCCCCTCATTGACAAAATATCTCTTTGTTCCGTAAATGGGTTAGTTCTCATTGACAAACATCTCATTAACTTTATATTGCGTAAGTGGATAAGCTCTTATTGACAAGATTCGGAAGAGCTCTCATTCATCATTCGCAGACTCTTACTAGAAATAGACTTGTAGACTATGTCAATGAACGCTTATGTCCAATAACATAAGAAGCTTGAGCTGTCTGCTTCGATTCTCTAAGTTTTGTTCATGAAACTTGCCTGTCCAGATATGTATGTAGGCTGTATTTCCGAATTCAGCTATATATATTGTCTGCCAGGTAGGTATGAACAACTTTATTGTAATATAACTATCATATTTTGCCTTGCGTTATTTTACTACTGGTTGGTTCAAGTCATATACGCTTGCTGTAGTTACCTCTTCGGATGGCAACCGAGAGGTCTATTGTCTATTATTTTAAGGGCATTTAATCGTTACTCCCTGCAGGCTTCCAGGAGTTTCCGATTTATCTTTTACCATTGTATGGTAGTGTTATGACGACACAAACGCATCTATATATTTAGCGTTTTCTGTTTCGCTTAAATATACCAGCTTGAGAGTCTCTTTCTGCTCAAAAATAACGGACCTATTTCTTCGTAGAATAGGGTAGTTGGCAACCCAGACATAAAGTTAAGAGACGACGTTCGTAAGCTGCTGGCTGCTGCTGTGTCTGTCCTCCAGTCCAACCGAGCCAGTACCAGCTCGTGCGCTGTCATACGCGGTAGGTTACGTCTCTCTCTCCTGCGGGATTGACTGACTAACCGTATCTCTGTACTGGCGGTTACGTCTCTCCTGCGGGATTGACTGACTAACTGTATCTCTGCCCTACAATCACGGACTTTAGCCTAGGGAAAGTTTGAGGGGATTTCTTACATGAATGAATAAACATTGCATTCCGTTTTGCCTTACTATGTTCAACGATATCTCCTACTCCTTTCGGTGCTCGTTACCGCACAGTATAGGACTACGAGTCTATCGCAACTTTGCACTATTATATGCTCTCCTGCTTAGGCAAAGCGCAGCCTTATTAGGGAAGTAAACACGGTGTGTGAATGGATGAGCTTGCTGGGGACCATTTCCTTCCTAAAGAAGTTTGTTTCCCTGAATAGACTGCACTTCAGACCTCTACATGTTTTTCCTACCGGGAAACTGAAATTTTATTTGAGATCTAGGAATGATCTGAACATCTCTCAGTGCGTCAAGTATCACCTGAGGTGATATGAAAAAAAGGTGCGGACATCTGGAGAGGGTTTCAGATGTCCTGGATCATAATCTGAAAGAAGTGGAAGCAATTCGGTCGTCCCTCCAGTCCTCGATACGAGTTTTTGGAACCAGTGGTCCATATCAACTCTGATCTTCTACAGCTCTCTCATATCTTAGGAAGTATCTTCTCTCGGTCCCTGTTCGGGTTTACGAGAAAGAGCCTATTATAACAACAGGCATAGAATGTAACGATCCTCTAGAGGTTTGTTACAGGATTGCAAAAGTCCGTACGAATCGTCTCGATCGACGGCAGCAACTACTGACTTCAGAGTGGAATCTTTCTTTAGAAGTATGGTTGAGATTGTTGGAGACTTTATGGACGTCCCTTTCACATTCATCTCTTCGCTATGTTGAGGACGAAGAGGCTTCTTCTTCTCTGCTCCCTTATTCTCGATCCGGGAGTGGTATCATTAAACGCCATCCTATGATATTGAACGGGGATGGATGTTTAGTCTCTTTTTCCCCTTTTTCAAACGCTTAGGAAATGTAATAAGAGGATTTATGACGTCACAGGGAGCGACAATGACTCTGATCGCCCCATGTTGGCCTTCAAGATCCTAGATTCACAGAGGTCACGTCCTTCCGAGTTCACTTTCCAAGGACCTTTTCCGAGAGAGTCGGTCTACTCTAACACGAAAGGTACCTATAACCTCTCCGCTCTGAGTCTGACCACGTTCAGACTATCGAGATGTTGACAGGAATAGATTATCGTCTTCCCTTTCCGTCTGAAGAATGAGATAAGCTGGCAGTCACAACTATTAAAGAGTACGAAAATATGTTGTTGACAGCCTTTGGGCTCAGAGATTTGCTTCTGTCAAACAACAAAGCCCTTCACGATCTTGGAGTTCTGTGAAATCTCGAAACTCGCTCACCATCTACTTTTTGTCTCACCTGTTTTCTCGGAGTCAGACACTCGTGCGAGATCAGGCGACATATAGTAGCCCTGAGTTTCTTGTTGACGAAGTCGGTTGCGTTTATACACCCCCGATGATCGTGTAACATGAGACCAGGTTGGACTGTCAGGCATTCGTCCTTCGGGACTGAATCGCCTTTTTGCTCCTTGCTCCTTTCTCCTGGCACCAGAAGCTCGAGTCAGGAGTTGCTCAGGAGTTGATTCGCTGACGACGTTGGGTTGTGTTGATACACCCCCCAAGGTTTGCTTAGCTTGAATCGCCCAGGCAGTCCAGACACTCATCCTTCAGCGAAGAATAGTGCCTTATGGTCTTCAGGGTACAGCCTTGCAGTCCTTGATTCGTCTGACTGGTCAACTGGTCGGTCACCTGACTTTAGTACAGACGGACTGACTGTGCATGTCCAGATCGAAGCTTTCAATGTGGAATTTAACGTAGTCTGAAGTTCTTGATGTCAAAGCTTTCGAACCTCTCCTACCTGTTAACTTCTTGCACGTGATCAGAAAGGCCTTCTTCTAACCACCCTAGATACGACAAAGAGGGTTAGTGAGGTTTTAAGCCATCGTCAGAAGTTTTGGCTTTAGAGGACACAAGGCGGTGTGTTCTCTAAGCCTTCCGTTGTGGCCTAAGAATGGAAACCCGTCTTGGCCTTGGGCCAGGAACTTGGAATCGAGGATGGCACAAGTTAGTGGGCAGGAGCCAGAGAGAGTCCTGTGCCCTGTCGGGTCTCTCAAGTTTTATCTACATAAAACTCAAGAAAGTCGAAGTCCTTCGGGCAATCTGCAGTGTTCTGAAAAAGACCAGACTTGCCTATATCGAAGAACACCCTGGCTTTAGTGTTAAGGAGTTTCTTTCAAAAAGGCTCCTTATTGTGTTTGCACAAGATTTGAAATCTTTTGATCAGAATGCTCACGAGGTGAGGGGGCGGCCTCGGAAGCATTTCAACAGAGCATGGCACTCAGCAACATCCTGAGTACCATGTTTTAGCGAGGCAACTCTGTGTTCACTTCACACTTCCTGAGAGATGTGAAGATGGCATATGAGATCTGCTGCTCGCTAGGGCCATATGTGTCTGCAGACACAATCTTGGGGGCAAGAAGTTCCACTCATCCTATCCTGTAGAAAATGGTTAGGAAGAGCTCTTAATTTAGTTGTTGAGTCGCCGCCAATGGCGACTTCTTAACTCTTAAGCCTTAGTTAAAACACCTTAACTTTGGCTAGGTTGGTCAGGTGGTGATATATATATATATTTATTTTACTTCTTAGCCCTCATGGTATGGTCAATATGGTCTAGTCACGTCGTGGTCTCGCCCCTGTTGACAGATCATCTGGAGTGCACCAGCTATATAGGTCTCTACCTCGCTGGCAACTCTAGTAGCACAAGCAGACTTACGTGGCAGTAACCACGAAGCCAGCTATGCTAACAGGTGGAACCAAGATGTAAATCATCTGCATGCATTTGTTTCCCAAAATCCTTCTATTCTGTCCCTTCCCACCTCCAACGGTGGGATTCAGCTATATATATATCTGACAGGTAAGTTTCATGAACAAAATGATTTTGTTATGATACAATAAAGTTTGTTCATACTTACCTGGCAGATATATATAATCGAGTACCCACCCACCTCCCCTCAGGGGACAGTGGAAATAAAAATTATGAATAGAAAATGGGAATGGTTCCTGATACCCGCCTCCCAGCGGCGGGAATGGGTACTAACCACCTGGCCGACCACTGCGTGTGTCGGAAGTTTTTTAAAATTCTGTCGGATTTCAGAAAATACAGCTATATATATATCTGCCAGGTAAGTATGAACAAACTTTATTGTATCATAACAATATCATTTTTTCCATAAACGTGCATGCTGCTGAGTCTGAAAACATAGTTGCATCTGTCGGCACCAAAGATGTGAGAGTGGAAGTAGGCTGTGACGTCATGATGGACGCTATGTTAGATTGTGATGGCACTGAGGGAGCAGGCTGTGATGTCACCGCGCTTGATGGATGACGCTTTTTGGATACTGCTGGAATCCCTGGTTGGGCCGCAAAAGTAATTCCCTATTTTGTGGCATTGAAATCATTTGTGTTGCTGCAGCTGTCGTAGCATTCGCCCCCTTAAACTGCAGACCAGGGGGAGGAGGGAAACTCATAGTTGGAAGACCTGAGGGAAGCATGACGTCATATAGTAAGACAACAACCCATCTAAGCTTGGTACCCCTGATAGGCCTAAAGCCCCCCACATTCCCTCCATCCTCTGCATATCGGGGGCTGAAACATACTACAAAGATGGCGATGCTCCCCTTCTCCCTGCAGGGAAGGAAGGAGCGTAATTGGGTACAAAACCACCACAACCCCTCCTGAAAGGTGGTAAAAGAGTAACTGATGAGCTCAGAGGATGCCCGAGGCATTGTGGTCCCTTTCCTTCTTAGATTGAACATGCTCTTGCCTCAGATTTTTATCTTGATTTTCTACAGGACCAACACATTTATTTTATGATTTACCATGTGGTGCTTTGGATATATTTGGAGAGTAAAGGTGTCCAAGAGCCACTTTTCTTGTGTCCCAAATTCAAGCATGGACTCTGCTCCTGCTATTGCCTTTCTGGTCTTCATTGTAGATCAAGAGAGAGAGGCATGAGAAGGAAACATGGCTCCTGTCTTGGAATCTTCCCTATGTCCAACAAGCCAACAAGCCTCTAAAACTAATGCAGTCTGTAGTAGTCGAAACATGAGATATTCCCAGAACTGAAGAATGATTTATTCCTACACAAATACAAACCTGGGGTCTTTACATAGGAATTACCTTCAATGCAAGCTGGAGCAGGCTATTCTACACAACAAGGTTGTTCAGTAGTTGCACTAACGGTGGGAGAGGTGAGGGGTACCCTCATCCCTCCCTTCACTGAGTCGCATAATCCCTTAATTCATAGCCTTTGTTGAGAGCAGATGCAGCATTGCCTTCCTCTGCCCAATTGCTTCCTGGCTGTTCTACATTCATGGTTTTTCTTCCTTTTTTGTTGAGTGATAATTGTGGTATAACTGTTCTTGTTTTGAATATGCAAAACCGAGAATCATATAAGCCTAAGCCTAGATTTTGCCCACGTGTAGGGGAGCAATGGTGCAGTTGATTTCTTTCACCCTTTGATGTTGTTCTGCACACTGTTTGCACTAAATACTGCAAACTTGTGTGTTCCATTAATGATACTTGCCCCGAGTGTTATAAGTGGTCCCGGAGCAATGGATGAGGTTCACTGGGAAGAGGAAATAAAAGTCAGCTTGTCTGTCCACGGAGGGATATTCCCATCTGAGGATGCCAGTTAGCTCCAGTCCATTGCTTCTTTTAGGGGAGAATTCACTCCTCCACACTCCCATGGTGCTTCAACAACTGGGAGTTTGCATGGGGGAGAGGGGACCGGTCTCTATCTCTCAAGGGCTTCTTTCCTTTTCTTGTTGGGGGGAGCTTCCCTCCCCCCTGGTCAAGGGGAGGTAGTCACTAAAGTACCATCTTTTGCAGGTCTAGGGGAGATCAGAAGGACTCTGACATCCCCTAGGTCTTCCAGGGGGACCATTGATGAGGGGCTTGATCACACATCTTGGTGCTGCCAACCAGTCCCCATCTCTACGACATCAGTAATCGGGACTACAGTTTCAGTTACGGGGTCTAAGGTTGCCATGACTATTGTCATGGTGCCTTCAATATCTATCCAATCCCATCAGCATCAACATGCCCTCCAGTGTCTTCTGGCACTGAGATCTTCTCCTAGCAGAATTGATGAAGAGGTCACCAGTACCTTCATCTCCATCTGCTTTTGCCTCTTCCCCTGAGGGTCCTGTTAGGCTGACAGACCCGAAGAGGAAGAAGACAGTGGCCCTAGATCGCAAGAAAACCCCTTCTTCTGAGGGTCCCATTAGGCGGACAGACCCGAGGGAGAGATGGGTGGCGGATCTAGTCTGTGAAAAGACCCGTGTACCTTCTAACATTTTGTCTTCTTCTGCAGTGTGGTGGAATCAAAAGCTAAGTAATAAAAGCAAGCAAACTCCCCACAGTTACGTTAATCGTTGCAGCTAACAAAATTTCCCACACTCATACTTTCCCCTTTACGTTACCTTTAACCTGCAGGACAATTGGTTCAATGAAATACCGAACACACAAAACACAAACAGGTACTCTCTTCTGGCTCCAGATAAGTTAGGCTGTGCTGTCCGCTGGATAGGCTATAGGCTAGCCGTGACACATCCACCACCAATAACCAACCACACACCAACCAACTGAGACCCACAAACCAACAACAACTCAACAAACAACTGCAAAGGAAGAACACCAACAGCCCGAAAGAACATGACAACCACACGACTTACCCAAGCACAACAACCCGCCAACACCAACACTGCCCCAACCACCACTCACAGACACCGAAAATGCACTCCCAACCTCTTCAACTTCACCAAAACCAGACAGACACACGCACAACAACCTTACAACGCCAAAATCAATCAAACACCACAAAATCAACTAACAACCAAGGATAAATACTGCCAATCCAACTCTGTGAATTTACTAGAGCCTCACTGCTTATGACTCTCATAACAGACTCCCACTGACATACTACAGACCGCCACAACAGACATGCTTCCGACCGCCATCTAACCACTCCCATTCATTCTTCCACCAATCTCTCTCTCTCTCTCTCTCTCTCTCTCTCTCTTCTCTCTCTCTCTCTCGTCTCTCTCTCTCTCTCTCTCTCTCTCTCTCTCTCTCTCTCTCACACACACACAACTTTTGGAGACATTGTCAAATATAAACTACTATCATTACTCCTTTATAGCAGAAGAGGCACATAGCTCTCTCTATAACACTCCCCAGTTCCAGGACAGGGAACTTGTGACTTCGATGTTCCTGGACAACCAAGGCACAGAAGATAACTCTCCCCCATCCCAGGATGGGGGACCCGTGTCTCGGACGTCTCCCAGGGGCAGCTCTCACTCATGTTTGCGTCAACAAATCTACTCTCCTCAGGATAGTACCTGTGCACCTTCGTGTGGGCATGCGTCTTGTCCCAGAGGCAACCTCCATTCACCTTCGCATGATTGGACTTCTCCCAGACCTGTAAAACGATCATCATTTCAGTATTACAATTCAGTATTACAATCACTCACAGCTTTCCTCTCCTGCCGAGGCTTCAGTCTCTGGCAGGTCAACAAAGGGTGCCAGACCCCTCTCACCTGTTCCTTTGACCTCCTGAGGTTATGCTGGGTATCATCGGAGGGATCATGGGGGTTCTGGTGGGGGTCTTTCATCTGCGGAGAGGACAACTTTGGAAGACCATGACTTGGAAGGAATGAAGGGTCCTCTCCCCAAGGATGCAGATACTCACAAGCTGCATAAAGTGTACATCAAGATTGTTAAACTGATTTATCAATGTAACAATCTCAGGGACGAGACCTTGGCTGACAATGGGATTGCTTCATCGGGCCTCGAAACCCTGGTCCGGCCTTGAAGGGAATTCTTATCATCAATAGGATTGCCATGGTCGAAGCTTGCAGATTCAGTCTTGGATCAGGTGAATTCTCTCATCTCCAGAAGAGAGAACTCACTTCGAGCCAGGCGCTCAATGAACCCTTAAACGTCTTTTGGACGTATTTTACGTTGATGAAAATTGTCTGTCAGGTGCTTAATGAACGTAAAATACGTCGACGCTAAAAAGTTTTTAAATATTCGCGGAAAAATAGTTATAGGCCAACTTGGCAAAAAATTTTGAATCTCGCACCTTCAGGGATGCTGGTAGTTCACGGATCAAGCTGGTGTTTTGTTTACAAGAGTTAACCAGGCACGCATGCGCAAATTTCTTTCTTCTCGCACTAAAAAGCATCAGCGACACATCTCAGAAATTATTTCATCACTGTCATAATTTTTGCACCGTTTTATATTAGCCATTACATAGAGTTTATATATGAAAATGTGTGCAATTTCATGTAGAATATAACAAAAACAACCCATGGTTGTAGCTTTTATCAGTTTTGAAATATTTTCATATAAATAACTATGTGCCAAAATTTCAACCTTCGGTCAACTTTGACTCAACCGAAATGGTCGAAAAACGCAGTTGTAAGCTAAAACTCTTACATTCTAGTAATATTCAATCATTTACCTTCATTTTGCAACCAATTAGAAGTCTCTAGCACAATATTTTGATTTATGGTGAATTTTTGAAAAAAACTTTTTTGTTACGTCCACGTGGTAACTCTGCCGAAAAAATCAAAAAGTCTTTCGTCAGATTGTCGTGATCTTTGCACTGTTTTATATTAGCCGTTACATAGAGTTTTGTGTATGAAAATGTGTGCAATGTCATGTAGAATATAACAAAAACAACCCATGGTTGTAGCTTTTATCAGTTTTGAAATATTTTCATACAAATCACTATAAGTGCCAAAATTTCAACCTTCGGTCAACTTTGACTCGACTGAAATGGTTGAAAAACGCAATTGTAAGCTAAAACTCAGAAAGTCTTTCATCAAATTGTCTTAATGTTTGCACCGTTTTATATTAACTGTTACATAAAGTTTTATATATGAAAATTTGTGCAATTTCATGTAGAATACAACAAAAGACAATCCATGGTTGTAGCTTTTATCAGTTTTGAAATATTTTCATATACTAGTACTAAATAACAATAAGTGCCAAAATTTCAACCTTCGGTCAACTTTGACTCGACTGAAATGGTAAAAAAACGCAATTGTAAGCTAAAATTCTTACATTCTAGTAATATTCAATCATTTACCTTCATTTTGCAACAAATTGGAAGTCTCTAGCACAATATTTCGATTTATGGTGAATTTTTGAAAAAACTTTTTCCTTACGTCCGCGCAGTAACACTGCTGAAAAAATCATAAATTTTTTTATCAGATTGTCGTAATGTTTGCACCGTTTTATATTAGCCGTTACATAAAGTTTTATATATGAAAATGTGTGCAATTTCATGTAGAATACAACAAAAAATAACTCATGGTTGTAGCTTTTATCAGTTTTGAAATATTTTTATATAAATCACGATAAATAGAAAACAATTCGACTTTTGGTCAACTTTAACTCGACTGAAATGGTCAAAAACTGCAATTCTAAGCTACAACACTTATAGTCTAGTAATATTCAATCAATTACCTTCATTCTGCAACAAACAGTAAGTCTCTAGCACAATATTTCGATTTATGGGGAATTTCTGAAAACAACTTATTTTTATGTCCGCACGTTACGAATTCATGCATCATATTGTGATAATATTTTCTCTGTGTTGCTTTGATTGTTTTACAATTTGTTATATACCAAAATCATTGCAATTTAGTGTACAATACAATGAAAAAAAATTAACTCGTTAGTTTTAACAGTTTTGCTCACAGTGCAATTTGTATACGTACAATTATATATGAATTTTTTTTTTGCGCTGTCATATATTCCAATATTTATATATGATAATGATATCTTTTTTCATTTCTGATGGTTGCATACTAAACTTCAGGCAGTGACAAAAGAAGGAGCCAAAAATGAACTCTTAATCTTGAAAACTAAGCGTGCAGTGATTTTTTGAAAAAAAAAAATTTTCTGCTTCGGCGCTCACTCCCGAACCCCGCCAGTATACAGGAGGACACTTCGAAATACAGCTTAAGGGTTAAGCTGTTTCCTCCACCACTCCCTCATCAGAAGAAATTTTATAAACCTTCAGAGAGGTCAATCCCAACTGCACAGATTGACCCGGACTTGGTTCGTCTCGGTACAGGTCTGTCGTTGGAGCAATTCTGAGCAGAAAACATCTCCCTCTGACATCAGGAGTCAGCAACTTTGGAAGCAACTGCTATGGCAGCATTCCAAGCAGTCTCTTAGATTAACCATTGATCTGCAACAGTTGTTAAAGTTGTCTCTTCCTCTCCTTCCTTCCCCAACGAAGAAATAGCTAACTTTAATAGACTGTTCCTGTCTGGATGTAAGACCAGTATTACTTACCTGGCTCACTAGACAGCTAAACTATGTGCAAACTTGATACTTAAAAGGCAAGACACAGTTCTCTGCCGAGTTCTGAAGTTTGTAAGTCCCGAATCAGTCTTAACTTTGACAAATAGACCTTTGCTGGGCTTCACTTCTCTCTTTAACAGAGAACAAGTAGAGGCCACAATTGATTGACAAAGGGTAGATGAAAATGACTGCCTCGTTCACTGCGCAGTGACAAAGACTGCTTGGCCTTCACGCACCACTGCAGACTGGCGCTCCGTCTGAGGGTCCCAGGAAACCACAAAATCCTGGGGCCCCTCGCAAGAATACCCAGCCTTCTTCGGGCCCCCTTCAGGATGGGTACAAGCCAGCAGCCTTTTTGTTCCTCTGCCAATCCAGGGAGAGGAGGTAGGGGGAAGAAGAAGGGAGGAGGATGCTAGGGGCAGCATTCCCCTCCCCAGACTGCCACAGGGGGTGCCTGTCAAGCCATTGGGCAACATGGCAGAAACGCAGGTGGAATCCTGCGAAGTGAATGTCCTTTGAGTAAGATATTTACTTCCCAATCTATCAGGACATTTACAACCATATGTTCCCAGCTTGTCCAAGGATCTTGCACTACAAACCGAGGTGAAGACGATGCTGGAGAAGGCGCTGTAGAAGTCGTAACAGACCAGTCGTAGTTCTGTCAGCCTTGAATCAATTCGTTCGCCAGACTCAATTCAAACTGTAAACAACTCGGTCAGTGCTGCAAGCCATCAGGGAGCCTGACTTTATGTTTATGGTGGGTCTGCAGGATGCATATTTTCAAAACCTATCCATCAGTCCTCTCGCAAGTACACCGCTTTATCCTCAACAGGACAGTGTACCAATTCAAGGCTCTTTGCTTTGAATTATCAACCACTTTGCAGGTGTCCACGAGAGTGTTCACCCTTGTTTCAACTTGGGCTCTTTAGCATGGAATACGTCTTTTGAGGTATCTCAACAATTGGCTAGTCCTGGCAAGCTCTTGCTTGAAGTTGCTTCAGGCCAGGGATTGTCTCCATGAGTTTTGTCATAGCCTAGGCATTGCAGTAAATCCCAAGAAGTCAGGCCTCATACTGAAACAGAGGATGAAATACTTGGGCATGCTGATAGATACAGCAGTGGTGAGTCTTTCCATCAGACTCCTGAATGAGCAAGTTCAAGGAGACAGCACAGTTATTCCTGTCCCAGCAGGAACAACCAGCTCAAATGTGGCAAGTCGTTCTTGGTCATCTATCCTCTTAAGAGGAGCTGGTTCTTCATGGGCAACTTCACCTCCACTCCTTCCGGTGGAGGGTGAAGGAGTTCTGGTCTTAAACAAGGAATCTGCCGTCCCTTCACATTCCTTTCACAAGAGAAATGAGACAGGACTTAACATAGTGGTTAGGCAACAGGAACCTCGTAATAAGAGTCCAACTTCACACTTCCCCTCCCGAGATGCTTCTGTTTTCAGATGCCTCGAGGGAGGGATGGAGCGCACACCTGGAGGACTCGTTTTCAGGTGTGTGGAATTAGAACAGCAAACACTTGCACATCAGCATCTTGGAACTCAAGCAGTTTTCCTGGGTCTCCAGGATTTCCAGATCGAGTAATAGGGCACTCCATGATACTAATTTGAGTGACAATACCATGGTAGTGGCATATGTCAACAAGCAAGGGGACTAGTATCTTGCCAGCTTTATTAGTTGACAGTGCAAGTGCACGAGTGGGCAATAGCACACTCGGTAGAGTTGTCAGCCAGATACATCCCAGGCAAAAAGAATATAGTGGTGGACAAACTCAGCCGTCAGGGTCAAGTGATAGGGACAGAATGGCCCTTACACCCAGACGTCATGGAAAGATTGTTCAATCTTAAGGGATGACCAGTAATAGATCTCTTTGCAACACGGCACAACAGGAAGTTGCCAGTGTTTTGCTCAGTTATCCTGGATCCCTGAGGTGCAGCAGAGGATGCCTTTTAGCACCTGTGGGACAATCTTAACACACATTCTTTTTCTCTGTTCTGTCTTATTCGTCAAGTGATCACTGCAAATCTCAGAATGACACTTGTGGCACCCAAATGTCCATATGCTGTGGCATGTGTACACTACCCCAGTATTCTTAAGGATTTTGTTGCCCTGAGGGTATCCTGGAGGCCAAGGATCTGTTGCTTCATCTGGCTCAGTCACTGGGTATTATGATTTTGGGTAGCCTTCCCTGATTCCCCTTCCATCCATTCTCAGTCTAGGGTTAGAGAATTTACAGGCTTTTCTGTCTGAAGATGAATAAACATTGCTTCTTGAAGAATTTTAGTCTTTAAGGAATCTTCCTACTAGGCCATGATTTTTTTTGTTGAAACACATGACCTCACAGGAGAATTGTCAGAACAAAGTATGGTTTCTGCATAACTCCATTACAAACTTACAGTAAAATGTTGACTAATCCCTTAAGCCAACCCAGGAGCATCATCCTTGCCTGTTTCCATGGGAAGGACTGCTACTACAGGTAAAGTTGACAAGTTTATTCTTAACCTTACATCCACCGTTGTTTCCGTTTTGTTGCCCCCCCCCCCCCCCCCCCCCCCCCCCCCCCCCGCCCCCCCCCCCCCCTCTGTCTCATAACACAAAAAGAAAAAGAAAGTTATGACAAATGCTTTGACAATAATTTACAATACTGTACACTCTGGAATGGTTAACACACACCCGATAAACCAGAGAGAAAGACTGTCAAGGAGTCCTGGCAGGTATATACCAGGGAGTAGTGAAACCACATTTCACCTTGTTTTCAGGTGTATCAAGGTCTGGGCAACCTATAGAGGTCAACATTGTGGTGATCAGAAGAAAAAAGAGTTGCATTTAAACAACCTAGAACTCTTTAGCTGTATGCAAGAGTCTGCTGTAATGTTTCTATGTTGTAGCAGTATTGTCAGGTAATACAACCTTTTTGGCATATATCAGGAACCAGGATGGCTCAAGGTCATAAACAATGTTCTAATATAGGAAGACTACATGGTAGTGGTTCCCCAGTTCATTCCAGGGAAAGTCAGTACGTATTTTGGTGGATCAGTTGATCAGAAAGGACATGTTCTGCTAACAGAGTGGCCATTACATCAAGAAGTCCATCAGTCACAATGGAATTGGAGGTACACTTCAATTATGTATATGTACGTACTTATTTGCAACATAGATGAACAGGAACAACCAGTCTACTGCTTTACCTTCCAGGGCCCTCAGCCTTGGCTGTTGGCTGTATTTATTAAAGTTTGGTCTGATTTAGACTCAAATGCCATTTCACCTTTGGATGATTTTGGGACTTTCTAGCTCCCTCTCTTGTATTCTGCTAATCTGCTAAGGAAAGATCTATTCAGACTACCAAATTCCATGCAGTTCCACTAAAACCTTTGTATGCCATACTTAACCACTATGTCCTCCTAGAAAGAAAAGCTTTTTAAGGCATCTCTCAGTCTGTCCTTATTCAAGTAGAGAGACAGTCTTGGCCTAGTATCAGAAGCAATAGTTTGCATATTGCTCCGGGTGCCATTCTAGAGGAACTTCAGCACCCACACCCCTATAACCATTAAAGTTTCTTCGCTTTCCTGGATATAGTAGCAGTCTTTTAGGTGTATGCTATTTGATGTTATAGATCCATGCTTTACTTGGTCTTGCGTCATGTGTTAGTGGATCAGTCTATTGATCTGCGCCTCTAGGAGGTGTTGGGATTGGTTAGGTTGAAGCCCCCAGAACTCTTATCAATCTCTTTCTCTGGAATTTAGAGGTAGTTCTAAAATTTTATCTGTATATCCTTTTTAGCCTCTGGAATCAGTTCTATTGAAGAATTTACTACAAAAACACTTGGGTAGCTCTAGGGCAGTTAAAAGACTAAGCCAATTGCAAGCATTCTCCTATAAGGAAGGCTGTTGTTAAAGGTATACTGTTTTATCGTTTTTGCCCTATTCAGAGCTAAGAATGATGTTAAAGCAAAGTTATTACAAAGAATTAAGAATTCTGAATTTATCTTGGAGCCTGGAAGGGGCAAAGTTAATCTACATCATTTATCTTTATTAAAGGTAAATATTCATAATGTAAGAGTGGTTGCTACTTCATTTAGTTTTATTACAAATTTTTCTCTTTATGTGATTTACATGGTAAGTAGAAGTGCAATTTGGTTTTTGCTGCTCTTTACCTTAAATATGCAGAAATCCTGTATGAAAATAGTAAAGCCCTTAGTGTGCTACTAGTAGCAGGTAAAGTCATTGTATGAACTGAAGAAGAGCTATCTTATAGGCTCTTTGTTTTAAATCCCAGATTTTGATTTTTGGTGAGCATGAAGGTACTTATATTGTATAGGAGTGTACCTTTATGTCATTAAGGTATAGTATATACAGGCAGTCCCCGGGTTACGACGGTCTCGGCTTACGACGTTCCGAGGTTACGACGCTTGTCAATTATATTCATCAGACATTATTTCCAAGGTTACGACACCTACAATGCTCATCTGGCAGATGAAATATGACACCAAAAATGCAAAATAATCAATATTTGAAGGTTTTTTTTATGAAAAATGCCATAAGAATGCAGTTTACATAGTTTTCAATGCACCCAAAGCATTAAAAGTAAGGTTTTCTTAGGATTTTTGACGATGTTCCGGCTTACGACGCATCTCAAGAACGGAACCCCCGTCGTAACCCGGGGACTGCCTGTATATATATATACAGGCGGTCCCCGGGTTACGACGGGTCCGGCTTACGACGTTCCGAGGTTACGATGCTTTTTCTTAAATATTCATTGAAAAATCCGCCCTGGGTTACAACGCTTGTTCCGAGGTTACGACGCTGACGCTTCCGACGCTCCGAGTTTACGACGCTTTTAAAAAACGCATACTATGATAAGAATCCTTTATAGTTTAGCACAGTTTCTCTTTCTCTCTCTCTCTCCCTCTCTCTCTTTGTATTTTCTGACAAAAATAATCACTAATTTTGATTTTTATTTTCATGACTAAATACATTTCATAAAATATAAAATAAATCAGACTGCGATCATGAAGCCAACAAATACATACATATTTTTTAGAATTCTTCTTCTGTTTTAATATTACGTTATGTAATGTTTCATTATAGCTGTCAGTAACTCGGTATCTCCATAAAATAAAAATAATAATTCTCTCTCTCTCTCTACTACAAAGATGTATGTTTTTTTTGTATGATAAATAAATGATTTTTGTACATGAACTTCCCTGCCAAGAATATATACTTAGCTATAGTCTCCGACGTTCCGACAGAATTTCAAATCTCGCGGCACACGCGACAGTATGGTCATGGTCTACCTTACCCGCCGCTGGGTGGCGGGCGTATGAACCAATCTATCTCTCCAGCCAGATTTTTTTTTCGGTCGCTGAGCGATAACAACTGTTGTCGTTTCTTCCGATATCTTCTTCATTTCTCGCTGCCTGGAGATTGATTTGAACATTTTGGTACGTATTTCGCTCTATGTTGGCTTGGCATACGCTGATTGTGGACCGTTATTGACTTTGCGCTGGATTTTTCCTGTAGATGTCTGATTTTGATTCTGTTTCCAAACTCCGGTTTTGTTTAGAGTATGTGTGACCGATGGATGTAAGGTGAGGTTACCGAAAGCTGCGGTGGACCCTCACACTTTCTGTGTTAAATGTAGGGGGAATGAATGTTTCGTTTAGTAACCGTGTCAAGAGTGTGAGGTTTTGAACGCCAAGATGAATATAAGGCTTTCTTTCTTCTTATATTAGGAAACTTGAAAGGGATAGGGTACGTAAAGCTTCTTCAAGGAGCTCGAGCAGGTCGAGAATGAGTGAGAATGAACTAACATTAATGTAGTTTTAGAACCTTCCTCCCAGGTCTCAGCTCCTGTTCCCCGCACCGAAGCCGTAGATTCGTCTTCGGAGGCGGCGGCCTCAAAAGCTTCCTTGTGTTCTAAGGAAGACAGATCTTCGTACTGAGCAAGGTAAGAGTGTCAGTGATGATAAGTGCAGTGTACCCAGTGATGTTGGAGGGTGCGTCTGACCGGCTCCTTAGTGCCTCCAGGGCCTAGACCTCTTCCAGACTCCCAGTTTCCCAGTGGAGGAGGAAAGTCGAAAGCCGCAGGAGGGCTAGGGAGAACCCCCACCGGTCAGGCGTCCCCTCGGCAGATCCTGAAGTTCGCTCCCAGGCTGCCTTGGATCGTAAGAAGAAGAATATTCTTCGCCAGTGTTTTTCGTCATCCTCTTCTCCTTCGCCGAAGCGTGGGTGGAGCTCTAAGGAGGCGTCACGCCCGTTGAAGAGGGCTGCGGAGGCTCCCTTCAGTACGTTTGCGTGCGCCAGCCCACAAGACTTTTTCTGATGTAGCTTCCTTGCAAGCAAAGAAGCCTAGGAGATCCGGTGATCGCCCTCCTTCTCTCGCCTCGCGCTGAGCTTGCTTCGGAAGAAGATCCTGGGGACTCTCCTTCTCGAGTACTAGCGGGCCTACAAGCTCAGATCACAGCCTTGGCGGACTCCTTGGCATCGAGATCGCGTAGAAGGAAGGATTTGTCTCTCCCGATCAAGAGATCGAAGCGCGTTTCGTCGGAAGAGCGCTCTCCTTGTAATCGGCGTTCTCCTTCTTTTGAGGATTCTTCTACTCATCGTAACTTTTCACGAGAGAAACACCACTCCCGCTCGGAGGTGTCGAGACGCCATTCGACGGATAGGCGCTCCTTGGACTATGAAGATATTTCCTCAAATCGGATTCCTGCCTCGGGTAGACGCTCAGCCCCTTCTGTTTTCTTCCTTCTTCTAGAGTTCGTGCAAGAAGAGAGAGTAGCTCAGGTCATAGAAGACTTGGTTCGTCGTCGCCGTCTCTTCGTTCTTCTCCTCGTATTCTCAGAGAACCTAGGGAATGCCCTTCCGGAAGTAGGCGCACTTCTCCTTCCGACTACTATAGTCGGGCGTCGGATAACGTGACTGGTAGGCGCTCATCGCATGGAGTTCGCTCCTCCCCTGTAAGACATCAAGAGTCTAGTAGGAGCTGTTCGCCTGGAGAAAGACACCTTGATCCTCGGTTGCTTCGTTCTCCTAGTAGGCGCTCTTCGTTCTCGAGACTCCCTACTCCTCATCGGTCTCCTCGTGCTAGAAGTCAAGAACGCCTCAAGCGCCCTGCTTCTGTTAGGCGCTCGGAGCCTTACAGACGTTCTCCCCTCGGTAAGGACCAAGATCTCGCCGAACGCCCTGTTCCGTTTAAGCGCTCGGAGCGTAGCAGCCGCTCTCCGCTTCGTAGGCATCAAGAGCCTCTCGAGCGCCCTGCTCCTGAAAGGCGCCCTATTTTTAGCAACGTTTCGCCGCTTGGTAGGCGCCAGGATTCCACTAAGCGCCCTGTAACAGATAGGCGCTCGGCGCCTAGTAGCCGCTCTCCTCACGATCGGCGCCAGGTTCTTAGCAGGCGCTCTCCCTCTCGTAGTTTCCCTAGGGATAGACGTGGTCTTTCTAGAGAAAGGAGTCCTTCCTCTTTGGATGTTAAGAGTTTGTCTGCACTTAGGAAGGAATGCGAGTTTAGACAAGAATTTTCGGATAAGCGTCCGTCTTTTACAACTCGTCGTTCTCCTGTACGCCTCTCTACTTTGGAATCTTCTCCTCATTCAAGACGTTTGTCTCCTTCATCGCACTGTACCCCAGCTAGGAAATCATCTAAGGATTCTCATAAGGATTCCTCATAACCTCGGTTATCCTCATCCTCGTTCTCCTCATTCCAAGAGACCAGGAAGCCTCTGAGGAAGAAACTAATACATCAGCAGCAGTTTCTTCGTACAAGAAGCTCACAGAGCTTCTCCTTCAGGAGTTCGGAGAGTCTTTGAGCCCTACTGCTCCTCCTCTCCACACTCGTTGTTCTCCACAAGCGAAAGCAACGAAGGATCTTCGTGTGTGAAGAATGAAGCCGACTCTTTCTATGAAGAAAGCGCTCAAGAGTTTTCGGTTTCATGGATGCGCACTAAAGAGGAAGCGGGGAAAACAATGTTTGCCTTCCCTCCGTCGAAGCTTTCAGGAAGGACAGGATTTTGGTATGAGACAGGAGAACCCTTGGGACTGGGGCCTTCCGTCGTCAGCTTGGCGCAGATTTTTCGGCACTAGTAGACGCCACTAGAAGATCAGCTTTGAATTCGGCCCAGAACAACGTGGCAATGAATGAAATGGATCACATTCTAAAGGCATGTTTAGAGTCTTGGAAGTTTTCAACTTTCTCGATTGGTCCCTCGGAGTCCTAGCCAAGAAAACTCAAGGACCGGACACGTTTTGTTTTCCTCCGGAGGATTGAATTGTCTTATCCTGTATGGATAAATCAGTGAGAGATGGGGCCAGCGAAATAGCTTCACTGTTTGGAGCAGGGGTCTTGAAGAAAAGATCAGTATTTTGCTCATTTTTAACAAAGTCGGTCTCACATGCTCAGAGATCGGTCTTTGCTCTTTGCCCCTCTCTCTACACAGCTGTTTCCTAAACACCTGGTTCAAGACATTTCGAAGGCTCTCTCTGCCAAAGCTACGCAGGACTTCTAGCACAGTCTGCAAGGAAACCGCGCCCTACCTTCCAGACTAGACAAAGAAAGCTAAGCCGACCTCTCAGGAACCCTTTTCGAGGGCATCTACCTCTAGATCCTCTTCGTTCAGAGGTCGGAAACCAAACAGAAGAGGAGGACTTTTACGAAGTCAGTCAAACCTCCCAAGTAAGACTCAAGTCCTTCAGACAACTGTATGGCGCCAGGCTTTTACAGTTTGCAGAAGTCTGGGCCCAGAAAGACGCAGATGCCTGACCCTGTCAATTTTGAGGAAGGGCTATCTAATCCCGTTCGCTTCGAGCCTCCCTTGACGAATACCCCGAGGGAGTTGACGGCCAGATACAGGGACCCCCATCATGAATCAAGCCCTCCGACTAGCGGTAGATCAGATGCTGGAAAAGGAGGCGATCGAACTAGTGGCAGATCATCTTTCGGCAGGCTTTTACAACCGCCTGTTCCTAGTTCCGAAATCCTCAGGGGGATGGAGAACCGGTGTTGGATGTAAGCGCCCTGAACTTCTTCGTCGAAGAGAAGTTCACGATGGAGACCACTGCCTCGGTGTTAGCAGCACTCCGTCCAGGGGATTGGATGGTGTCCTTGGACTTACAGGACGCTTACTTCCACGTACCAATCCATCCTTCCTCGAGGAAGTTTCTAAGATTCATGATGGGGGGAAGAATCTTCCAATTCAGGGCCCTGTGTTTTGGCCTCTCCACGGCCCCCCAAGTCTTTACGGCCATCATGAGGAATGTGGCACAATGGCTTCACCTGGAAGGGGTGAGGATTTCGCTCTATCTCGACGATTGCTTATAAGGGCCAATTCCAGAGATCGTTGTCTGAAGGACTTGAAGAAAACCCTGGATTTGACTTATTCCTTAGGACTTCTGGTCAATCTGCAGAAGTCAAGTCTGATTCCCGCTCAAGAGTGCGTTTATCTGGGTGGGGATCCGGATGAACTCTCTGAGTTTTCGGGCTTTTCCGTCACAGGAGAGGATAGCCCGGGGACTCGAAAAAGTAACAACCTTCTTAGGGAAAGAAGTATGCACAGTGAGGGAGTGGATGAGTCTGCTGGGGACGCTCTCCTCACTGGAGCAATTTGTTTCCCTAGGAAGGTTGCACCTGAGACCGCTCCAATTCTTTCTTCATCGGAATTGGAGTCGTCCTTCTCAGGATTTGAAGTTCTCCCTGTCATTACTCGTCAAATCAAGAAGGATTAGCATGGTGGGCGGATCCCGACAAGTTCTCGCAGGGACTGCCTCTTCAATCCCAGAAACCCAGCCTGGTGTTGTTCTCCGATGCGTCGGAAACAGGTTGGGGGGCAACTCTGGGAACCAGGGAGGTGTCAGGAACCTGGATGGGGGACCAGTCTTCCTGGCACATCAACAGGAAAGAACTAATAGCCGTGTGGCTTGCTCTGAAGGAGTTCGAGTCAGAGTGACAGAGCATTTTGTGCAAATAAACTCAGACAACACCACGGCTCTGGCATACATCAGGAAACAGGGGGGGACGCATTCCTTCTCTCTGTACGAAACAGCAAGAGATCTTCTTCTGTGGACAGAAGAAAGGGGGATAAAACTTCTCACCAGATTCGTACAGGGAGAAAGGAATGTAAGGGCAGATCTCCTCAGCAGGAAAGATCAGGTCCTTCCCACAGAGTGGACTCTGCACCAAGATGTTTGCCAGAGCCTTTGGAAGTTGTGGGGCAGGCCTCTCTTAGACCTATTTGCAACTTCAAGAAACAAAAGACTGGATCTGTATTGCTCTCCCATCTCGGATCCAGGAGCAATAGGGATAGACGACTCTCCCTACCTACTCGATTGGAAAGGACTCGATGTATACGCGTTTCCCCCCTTCAAGATTCTGGGGTTGACGTTAAAGAAGTTCGCAGAGTCAGATTCCGCGAGGATGACTTTGATAGCTCCCTTTTGGCCAGCACAAGATTGGTTCACAGAGGTGCTGGAATGGCTAGTGGATTTTCCAAGATCGCTTCTCTAAGGAGCGATCTACTCAGAACAGCCCCACTTCGACAGGTACCACAAAAACCTCCCCGCTCTCAGTCTGACTGGCTTCAGACTGTCCAGAAACTGGTCAGAGCGAAAGGCTTTTCGTCAGCAGCTGCTAAGGCAATCGCTAGAGCGAGGAGGTCTTCCACATTACGAGTGTACCATCGAAGTGGGATGTCTTCAGAAGATGGTGCAAGAGGAATAACGTTTCCTCTTCCAGTACCTCTGTGAATCAATTGCAGACTTCTTTTTATTCTTAAGACAAGAATGTGCTTAGTCGTTTCGACGATTAAAGGCTATCGTAGTATGTTGGCGAATGTCTTCAGCACAGGGCCTCAACTTATCGGAAGATAAGGACCTACAGGACCTTATTAGGTCGTTTAATACAACGAAATGCAGTATCCTAAGACACCTAGCTGGAATTTGGATGTAGTCCTTCAATTCCTTGGGTCCTCTAGGTTTGAACCCCCTGATTCAGCCTCATTCAGAGACCTTACCAGGAAGACTCTGTTTTTGATGGCTCTAGCTTCCGCCAGAAGAGTGAGTGAGCTTCAGGCGATTGATGGTAATGTGGGTTTTAAGGAGGACTCTCTCATTTGCTCTTTCCTTCCTGGTTTTCTTGCAAAGAATGAGAACCCATCAAGTCCATGGCCCAAGAACTTCGAGATTCGTGGGTTATCTTCTTTGTAGGAGAAGAACCCGAGAGAACCCTTTGCCCAGTGAGAATGGTGAAATACTACTTAGAAGAAAAGAGCAACTGAAAGCCAACCGAGAGTCCCTGTGGTGTTCAGTAAAAGAGCCTACTCGTCCATTGTCGAAGAACGCATTTTGTCCTTCTTCTTGAGAGCCTCATCAAAGAAGCACACGGATCCTGCAGAGAAGAACATCTTAGGCTTCTTAAAGTGAAGCACACGAAGTAAGAGCCATAGCAACTTCTCTTGCTTTCAACAAGAATATGTCCGTGCGAAATCTGATGGAGACAACATTCTGGAGATGTCAGTCAGTGTTCGCGAACCACTACTTACTGATGTGAGAATCACTTACGAAAAATGCTTCGCCTTGGGCCCGTACGTATCTGCGGATTCAGTGCTGGGGCAGGGAGCGTGGAACTCATCCTGTTTAGTAGTATACATTTTTCCCCCTTGTATTTGTTGTTGTTGGTTTGCCTTAAAGAGGATCATGAAGGCATCTCTTTAGGTCGTAATACTAATCTTTAGTAGTTTGGTTAGGTGGTCTGATGAGTGTGGCTCCTTGCAGTAGTAGTGGTTTAGGACCTGTTAAGATAGGGACGAACTCCCTTTAACAGGATCCGACTTGGATTCTACCACACAAGGGATCACATATCCCATGGTAGATCCGAGAGTCTTTCAGCATCAAGGTCACGTCCTAGCTGTAGCTCTCCCAGCAACGCAGACTCAGAGATAATATCAATGAAGTCTTCTGCCTGAACAGGTAAGAACCAAGGTTATTATATCCTACAACATCAGTTTGTTTCTTATCTCTCCTTATTACTTTAGCTGTCTCTTACCCTCCACCAAGGGTGCCAATCAGCTAAGTATATATCTGGCAGGGAAGTTCATGTACAAAAATGATATTGTTAAACTACAATAAAGTTTTGTACATACTTACCTGCAGATATATACGTCTAATGGCCCACCCAGCCTCCCCTCAGGAGACAGGTGAAAGAGAAAAAATCTGGCTGGAGAGTATGATTGGTTCATACGCCCGCCACCCAGCGGCGGGTAAGGTAGACCACCTGACCCTACCTGTCGCGTGTCCGCCGAGATTTGAAATTCTGTCGGAACGTCGGAGACTATAGCTAAGTATATATCTGCCAGGTAAGTATGTACAAAACTTTATTGTAGTTTAACAATATCATTTTACTCATTTTCAAATATTAATATTAATTTATACAGCAATAATATCAATTCATTAAAGAAAATACCATAGTGAATTAGTAAGATTTTAGCTTATTATATTTAAAAAATTATGGAGAATGAAGGAAATCCCAGTCTTCTCTGTAACCTTTTCCTCGAGATCCAGGTACTAAAACTGTCAGATATATCAAGTTCTGTGACAGCCAGGAGGGGGAAGAGCTGGGGGAAGAGCTGCAGTGTTGCAATCTTGTGGTCCTGAATTTCTCTCTCTCTCTCCTCTCTCGTCCTCTCTCTCTCTCTCTCTCTCTCTCTCTCTCTCTCTCTCTCTCTCTCTCTCTCCTTCATTTACTGAGACTCGAGATTTTTTATGTACTTGTACTATTTGTTTTTAATACTTTCAAATAATAATAATAACTGTAATTACAAAATTCATATGTGATAGTATTTTAAAGAAATACAATACGTACTAATCTATCCATGTCACTTTTAATTAAGGTTAACTCTCTCTCCTCTTGCTCTCTTTTGCCACACAAGATAATAATGTGTCATAGTGGTACTCCTCCCTCTCTTTTGCTGGAAGTGTTATAAGTATTTTTTGAGAGAACAGAGAGAGATAAACACTCTCTCTCTCTCTCTCTCTTTTACCGAGATGAAAGAATTTTTATGGTACTACTAGTATGTAAAATGTTTATTGATAATTTCAGTTATTTAATAATAATAATAATAATAATAATAATAATAATAATAAAACTTTAATTACAAAATTCATAATGGTCGTATTTTAAAGAAATGAAAATGACCTTTCCATTCCTCTTTCTTACTGAGATGAGAGAATTTTTATGGTAGATGCACGTGTTTATTATATTTTCAAATAATAATAATAATAATAATAATAGAAGTAGTAATAATACAATAACTAATTTCAAAAGAAAATTCTTCCCTTTGTCTTTATCTGTATCAATTTCCCTAACTCAACTCGAGTGACACTCGGAGCTTAATGCCCATACAATGGTCAACGAATTTAATGGTTTATGTAATATCTCTCTCATCTCTCTCTCTCTCTCTCTCTCTCTCTCTCTCTCTCTCTCTCTCTCTCTCTCTCTCTCTCACTGAGATGAGATCATTTTCATGGACATGTATGTAATAAGTTTATTATTATATCCATAATAACTTATTAACTCTAAGTACAAAATTCATATCTGAGTATTTTAAATACAATAATCATTCCATTTCTCTCTTTTAAATACTGTAAGGACAACTCTCTCTTCTCTCTCTCTCTCTCTCTCTCTCTCTCTCTCTCTCTCTCTCTCTCTCTCTACACAAGATACTTGTCATACATTTGGTGTTTCTATTTCTCCTTTTTTCTCTCTCGCTCTCAGCAAAGAATTGATAGACAGACAAACATAATTGCACAGTCCTCTCTTTCTCTCTTCTCTGGAGAAATATATGTATTTATGGGAGGGGGAAAAAGTTGCCTACAGACGTTCATTTCAATCTATTGAAACCGTAAGGAGTTATTTCTCTCTCTCTCTCTACTCTCTCTCTCTCTCTCTCTCTCTCTCTCTCTCTCTCTCTCTCTCTCTCTCTCTCTCTCTCTCTCTTGTATTTTTAATGAAAATGTACAGTAATTTGTTAATACACAGTGTTGCACATGAAAAAGAGTAAATTAGTGATAATTTTAGAGATACGGCCCTAAGAAAAATTGCAAATTAGTAGTGAAATTTTTCCCTGTGGACATGTTTTCAAGAACGTCGTTCCGGCTTACGACGATTTTCGGGTTACGACGCGTCCAAGAACGGAACCCCCCGTCGTAACCCAGGGACCGCCTGTATATATATACATATATATATATATATATATATATATATATATATATATATATATATATATATATATATATATATATATATATATTATATATATATATATATATATATATATATATATATATATATCTTATATATAGATATATATATATATATTATATATATATATATATACTATATATTATATATATATATATATATATTATATATATATATATTTCTCACCTTTCTCACCAGACGCCAGGTAGGCACTCCAGGCTGTCAGTCGTCCTGCTTCAAGAACAGTCTCCATTCTTGGCGATCATCATAGAGCCTCATCTCATCAACTTCCCGCAAACTAGAAGCCTCTCCTCTCTACTCCTCTCTCTATGTTTTGTAGCCATCTCATTTTTGGTCTTCCTACCGGTCTCCTTCCTTCCCCAGTCCATTCCAAAAACCTTTTTATAGGATATCGCTCCTCCTCCATTCTTTTGGTGTGTCCCAAACCATCTAAGCTGTCCTCTCTCCACAAAATCTAGTATCCCCTCCACTCCCATTCTCTTCTAATGTCTTCATTTCGTAGCCTATCTAGTCTTGTTACACCTTTTATGAGTCTTAGGGCTTTCATTTCAGCTGCTTGAAGTTGGCTTCTAGTTCTTGATGTTAATGTCCATGATTCATGGCCATAAGTCAATATTGGTCTTAAAATAGAGAGGTATATTATGGTTTTCACTTTGCGAGGTATATTTCTGTCTTTCATTAGTGGGTAGAGCAGATACAGGTTGTTACTGAATTTCTGTATTCGGGTAGTTGTTTCCAGTTTTGAATCGTTTTGGTCACTAAACTACTCCTAAGTATTTGAAATTTCTACACTGTTTCAATGTCTGACCTTCTAATTTCTACATCTACGTTACTTGGTGTTCGTGATAAGTGCATGATCTCTGTCTTATTCTTGTTGATCCGCATTCCATTAGCTGTTAAGACGCGTTCCAGTTGTTGACGTTTTCTTGGAGAGATTCTGCGCTGAGGGCTATCATTGCATGGTCATCTGCATACATAAGGTTGATGGTCATATCTGCAGCTTCATCTCACCTAGTTCCCTCATACATTTATCTAAGAACAATATAAAAAGAAGTGGCGAAAGGACGCTGCCCTGTCTTACTCCTGATTTTATTTCAAACCAGTCTTCATTCTCTTGATTTGTTTTTACTCTGGATCTGATGTTTTTGATAGGTGTTATAAATTGCTCTTATAAGTTTCTCAGGGATTCCATAGTAAGGGTCTTTTAGGGCATCCCATATTTTCATTCTTGGTACTCTATCAAAAGCCTTTTCTAGATCTATAAAAGCAATATATCTATCCCTGTCCCATTCCCAGCTCTTCTCAAATATCATCTTGAGGGAGAAAATCATATCAGTTTGTCCCTCTTCCTGGTCGAAAACCGTTTTGCCATTCACCCAGCTTTGGTTCAACATATCCTCTCAATCTAGTTTCAAGTATTCTTTCATATACTTTAAAAGCATGTGACATTAGGGATATTCCTCTATAATTGCTGCAATTTGTCTTGTCCACCTTTCTTATAGATTGGGCATATTAGATCTCTTCTCCAGTCTTCAGGTGGCATTTGCCCATTCCAGAGTATGTCGATTTTAGCTCTAGTAGCCAGATGACTCCATCCTCCCCCATGTTTTTAAGGAGCTCTGCAGGTATTGTATCCCATCCAGGGGCCTTACCATTTCTCATCCTCTTGAGAGCATTTTTAACTCCAGTGTTGTTATGTCAGGTTTCTGCATCCCAACCACATCAAATTCTACATGCTCTTCAAGGTCATTGTTTCCGTTGTTTAGTAGTGTTTCAAAGTGATGTTTCCATCCTAATTCAATTTCTCGGGGTTCGGTTAAAATTGTCCCATCCATAGGGTCTTTGATTACATAAGAGGGTGGTTGGCTTCCCTTTCTATAGTTTTTGGCAGTGCTATATATGAGTTTTCTGGTACCTTGGAGATCATTTCCCAGATCTTCTCTATTCTTTCCCATGTTTCTGTTTTTGTTTGAGCTTTTAATTCTTTAAGTTTCTCTCGACGCTTCTTTATAGTTATTGTGATCTTCCAATTCAAAGTTTTCATCCATTTTCTGAGAGTTTCATTTTGTTTGCAACAGCGGCCTTTAGTGTGGGGTCCACCAAGCAGTTTGTTTTTTCCTCCTACCTCGAACTCTTTTCTTTTGCACTGTATTATTAGCAGCACCCCACTACAGCCATTCTAAAGTGTCTCCATTTTTCATTTGGGTCATTGCTATCCTGTTGCATTTGTTTAGCTCTACTTATTTCGTTTTGATATCTAACTAAGCACTCTTCTCTCATATTCTCTAAAATAAATCTTTCTCTCACTTGGCTTTTAATTGGTTTGGGTTTTGTCATCTTTAATTTAATTAAGAGAGCCTGTGATCTGAATCGAATGACACAGAGGGGATGCTTTTTCATCTCTGACCATATTTTTTGTTATTTGTTATTGCCATATCAATCATTGATTTTTCAGTATATGCTCCTAAAGCCGAGTTCCATCGTACCACGTCCACTTGTGGCTGTCTCTATGATTATAGAAAGAGTTCAATAATGGACATCTGGTTTAGTATGCAAAAATCAATTATGTTTTCTCCTTCTCTATTTCTGTCTCCAATGCTAAATGTCCTAATATGCTCTCTATGCCTGTCCTGTCTTGCCCAATATGTCCATTCATATCTCCAATTATTAATGTATTCTCTACATATGGACAGAATCTTTTACTTCTTGTAGATGTCTGTAGAATTCTTTCCTTTCTCTTGAGGGGCGGCCCTGCTGTGTGCATACACCTGAATTATGCTGGCTTGAAATGTTCCTAACTTTAAGGAAATGCTAATAATCCTATCACATTTGAATTCTAGATGACTAATTTTTTTTCCAGCTAGCTCTTCACTCACAATAAAACCTACTCCGTGTCGTGCGTTCTTCCACCTTTGTAAAATAATTGGTAATTGTTATGCAATAATTTTGTTCCTTCTTTTTTTTTCCCTGGTAAACGGGTTTTCACCACAGCCCCAAAATGTCTATTTTTCTTTCCTCCCATCACATGATTAACCTCTCCTCCCTTACCTCTCAAAGTTACTTAGATTAATTTGTTCCTAAGCTCAAAGATTTATTTCCCCTGTCCATAGTCCAATAACATTCCGAGTCAGCGGATTGGGACCCGGGCATCCTTTGATCAATGGGGTCTGGCCCTGAAGTAAAGTCGTGCGGTTCATGAGAGCAATTTATAGCAGATCACCGGCTTGCTAGGCCTGTTCGTGAGCCCTCAGAGCTGTTAATTTGTACCATCCATAAAGCCTATTGCTTCCTAAAAGGTCACAGAGGTTCCCAACATAACCCCCAAAAGCAGTCCTTATGGTAGGTTTTAAGCACTGCCACCTCTACCAAGGTTACACAGCTACCTTGAATCCCAATGGTATTGTAATATATAGTTTAGATATAATATAGATATATATAATATATATTATAATATAATATATAATAATAATGATATATTAGTATAGATATAATATATATAGATATATATTAGAATATAGTATATCATATAATGATATATAATAATAGAGATATATATATATGATAGATATATATAGTATATAGATAATAGTAGATATATATATACTATAGATATATATAGATATATAGATTATATAGATAATTAGATAGATATAATATATATAATAATATAGAGCTATTACTTATATATAATATACTATATAAAGAGATATAATTATAATATTATAAGTATAATAGAGATATATATATATAATATAGTATAATAGAGATATATATATAATATAATATATAGAATAATAGATATATTATATAATTATATATATATAATATAATATAATATATATTATTATTAACTATAATATATTATATATTAATAATAGAAGATTAGTAATAAGATATAATATATTAGTTATAGAATATATATATATAGATAGATATTATATATAGTATTATATAAGTAGATATGATAAGTAGAATATAATAGATTATAGATATGGATAACTAATATATATAGATATAAAATATATTAGATAGTATATATATATATATATAATATATATATATAAGAATAGATTATATAATATATATATAAGATATATATAGATATATTATATATATATATATAACTATATATAATATAATAAGATATATCTTATATATATATATTATAATATATTATATAGAGATAATTTAGATAGATATATATAGTTAAGTGATTAGATTGATATAATAGAATATATATATAATAATATACGATATAAGTAGATATATAGATAGATAGTAATAATATAGATAATATATAAGAATATATAGATAATTATATATATATATAGAATATATATTTTAACTTATATATAATCTAATACAAGATATATAGAAGATAGAGTAGATGATATATATTACTATAATAATATATATAGATAATAATATATATAATGAGATATATTAGAGAAGAGATATTATGATCAAGATATAATTATTAATATTAATATAATATAGAGATATAAGATAATAGTAAGAGATATATATATATATAGATAATATGATAAATATATATATATAATAGATAAGTAAATATTTATATAAATATATATATATATATAAGAAGATAGATATTATATATCAATATAAGTATATTAATGAAGAAAGAATTAATATATAGAGATATAGAATTAATATAGATATATTAAATATAGAGAGTATATATTATTAATATAAGTATATAGATGATATAGATATATGATATATATAATATAATTATATATAATAATATATAGATAATAATATATTATTATATAATAATAGATCGATATATATTAATAATATTATATGATATATATATATTATTATTTATATTATATATTATATCTTATATATAATTATTAAATATATATATAATATATATATATATATATAATAATATATATAATAGATTTATTATATTATACTTATATTTATTTACGATATATATATTAATATAATCTTATAATATATTATTATTATATATACTTATTAATATTATATAATTATTAATACATATATATATATATATATATATATATATATAATATATAGATAATAATATATATATTGAATATATATATATATTAATATATATATATATCTATATTAAATATATAGATATATAATTATATATATTATTATATAGATAATTATATATATATAATAATATATATATATATAAATATTATATATAATAATTATATATTATAATATATAATATAGATATAATATATATATATATATATAATTATAAATTAAATATATATAATATATTATTAGATATTATATATATATATGATATATATATATATATATATATAAATTATATCGATAAATATTAATAATAATATATATATATATTAGTTATATTATATTATATGATTATTATATATACCGCACACTATATAGAATATATAGTATATATTAATAATATAATATATAATATATAATTATACTACTATAGATATTATACTTAATATATATATAATATATAGATATAATAATATATATATTAATAATATATATAGATAATAATTAATATTATATCTATATAGATATATATATATATAAGATATAAATAATATATATAATATTATAATATATTATATATAATACTATATATTATAATATATAATAGATATATATTATATATATATATATATTATATTATATATATATATTAATAATAAATATATATATATATAGAATAATATATATATAATATATATATACTAAATATATTATATATAATATATAGATTGATATAACTATATATATTATATATATATATAGATTATATATATAATAATATAATATATATATATATATTAGATATATAATATATGATATATATATATATATATAATAATATATACATATTAATATATATATAATTATATATATATATAAATATTATATATATATATTAAGTATTTAATATTAATATATATATATATTAGATATATATTATATATAATATATATATATATATATATTATAATAATATAATAATATATATATATATATAATTAATGATAAATATATCTATAATATATATGAATATAATTATACCTAATATATACAAATGTATAATATATTATATATATATAATAATATAATATATATATAGATATATATATCTATATATATATATAATAAGATATATAATAATATTATATATATTATTTATTATAATACATATATATATATATATATATATTATAATAATTATAATGATATATATATATTATAATATTATATATAATATTATAAATATAATATATAATATTATAATTATATAATATAATATATAGATATAATATATTATATATAATATATATATAATAATATTATATAATATATATTATAATATTATTAATATAATATAATATATATATATATATGAAAATATAAAATAGATATTTAATATATAATATAAGATATATAAAATATAAAATATATAGATATATAATAATAATATATATAATATATATATTATATATATTAATAATAATATTATATATATAATATATACTAATATATATATTAATATTATATTATTATGATATATATAGATATATAATATATATAAATTATTATATTATATAATATAGTATATTATATATAATATATATCGATAATAATATATATATATAATTATATATTATTTATATATATATAATATAATTATATATATAATAATAATTATATATATTAATATATATATATAATATATATATATACTTAGATATAATAGATATATAATACTATATATTATAATATATATTAAAAAACATATAATAATCATAATATTCTATATATTATAATATATATATATATATAATATAGTATAGCTAATATATGAATATTTATATATATAATATATATAAGGTATATATATATATATATATAATTAATATATATAGATATTATAATATATAATATAAATAATTATATATTATTATATTAATAGAATATATATAATATAATATATATATGAAAGATTAATATTATATTTATAATATATATATTATATAGAAATATAATATATATATATAATATAATAATTATAATATATATATTAAAATATATTATATAAATATTATATATATAATTATATAAATAGATATAATATAATATAATATATATATAATATATACTATATTAAATAATATACATATATATATCAATTATATATATAATATATGATAGATATTAATATATATATTATAATATAATAATATATATTAATATATAATATATATAATAGATAATATAATATATATAATATATTATAATATTTAATCATATATATATAATATATATATATATATAATAGTATAATATATATAGAAATCTATATATATATATATAATATAATATATATATATAGATAGATATATAATATATATTAGAATACTATAATACTATATATATATTATATAATTATAATATATATAATAATATAATATATATATATAATATATATATATTAAAAAAAAAAAAAATTTAATATATATATATATAATATATATATATTATATTATATTATATATATATTATATTATATATATTATATATATATAATATATAATAATTAATTATATAATATATATTAATATATATATAAATATAGAATATATAATATATATATAATAGTTAATATATATATAATACTATATATATTATTATATATAATTAATATAACTATATATAAGATTATTAATATAATAATATATAATATATATATAATATATAATATATATAATATATATTAATATATAATTAATATATATAATATATATATATAGTATATATATATAATATATATATAAATATAATATATAATATAATATATATACTACTATATATATATAATAGATATTATATAATATTAATATAATATTATATATAATATATATATTAATTAAGATATATATACAATAATATCAAATATATATATAATATATTATATAAGATTAATATACCTAATATATTATAGATATATATATAATATAATATCATAATTATAATATATATATAAATATATTATATATATAATAGTATATATATATATATAAGATAATAGATATAAGTATATATAAATATATATAATATATAATTTAATATATTATATATATATTAATATATATATAAATATATATTAATATATTATATATTATTAATATATATATATATATAATATATATATATATATATATATTAATTATAATAATTAATAAGTATATATAATATTAATAATATATATAAGATATATATATATATAATAGATATATAATATAATATATAAATATGATATACTATATTATATAATATATCAATATAATTATATATATATAATTATATCAATATAATATTATTTATTTATAATATATATATTAATAATATATAATATATATATAATAATATATAATATAAGATATATATATATAATATATATTTATAGATATATATATATAATATAATTGATAATATATATATATAATATATAATAATAATATAAATAAAATAATATATAATAGAATTATATATTATAATATATATAATATAATTATCGATAATATATAATAATAATATCAAATATATATATATATATATAGAAGTAATAGATAATAATAAATATAAATATATTATAATAATAAATATATATATATATATTAGATATATAATATTATTATAATATATATATATAATATATATATATTATATATAATTAATATATAATATATAATAATATATAACATATAATTATATAGGTAATAATATATAATATATATATATATATAGATATTATATATATATAATATTATAGATAATATATAAATATATATATAATATATTATATATAGTAATATATATAATATATATATATATTATATATAATATTATATATATTAAATATATTATAATATTATATATATTATATATATAATATATATATATATATAAGTATATATATTATATATAATATAATTAATCATATATATATATAATATATAGATATATTATAATATATATAGATAATATATATAATATATATAAATAATATATATATTAATTTATATATTATTATATATAATATATATATATATAATATATAGATATATATATATATATATATATATATATAATATATATATATATATTATATTATATTATTAGATAATAATGAATAATAATTTATATAATATTATATTATCATATATAAATATATATATAATATATATATAGTATATATTAGATATATATTATATAATATATATAAATATTATTTATAATATAATTAATATATATAATATATAATAATATATAAATAATTAATATCAATATATATATATATAAATAATATATATATACTTAATTATGTATATATGCATATATAATATATATAATTAATAATAATATATATTTATATTAGATATATTAATTACAATATTTATAAATATATATAATATATATATATAATATATATATAATATATAATATTATATATATATATATATATATATATATTATATATTAGCTTTATATATATATAAGATATATTATATATTATATATAGATATATAATATATATATCTAATAAGTATAATTAATATATATATATTATATAAAGATAATAATATATATATATTATATATTATATATAGATATATATTATATATAATGATTATATCATATATATCATAATAATATAATATTATATAGCTATTAATAATAATTATAATATAATAATATTCACTATCGATATAATATATTTCCATATATATATATATAATATTAATATAGTATTATATATAATATATATATATATTATAATATATATATATGTAAATAATCTTATATATTAATTAATATATAAATATATGAATATATAATTATAGTATTCATATATATAAATTATATAATATATATAATTAACTATAATAATACTATAATATATATAATATAATATAGATAATAATATTAATATATACTATATAATATATAATATAGAATAATATATAATATTATATAATAATAATATATATATATAATTAATATATTATAATATATATAATATATATATATAGCTATATATAAAAATAATATATATATATATGAATTATACTATATTATATAATAATAATATATATAATATATGTATATATAATATAACTTATATATATAGAGATAATATTATTCTAATATATAATTAATAATTATATAATAGTATAATTAATAATATATATCATAATTATATATATATTATAATATAGTAATATATATTAATATATCATATATTTAGGTTCATCTTTGGAGGGGGCTTTTGGACTCTGGCAGAGAGTTCCCTTCACACCTCGTCTATTTTGTTTTGGCTGAATTGGAGGTGTTTTCCTTGCAAGGCTGCTCTTTGCTAAGCATATATGAGAACCTTGCTTCCTGAATGGAATCCACTCTCTGGCAGCAGTAATATCCAGGAAGGATTGCAGATCAGGTGAGGTTTTGGGTTTCACACAAGAAACCTTTAGCATGATTGGCTGAGTGGATATTGTGTAGCTTCATTGCCCACCATCCTATTCTAAATGTGGGAATCAGCTGTCTATAACAGTAGGTAAGATTCATCCCAAATAATATAAATTTTCATAATCAAATTTGTTATTTGGATAACTCAGTAGACCCTGCCCACCTCCCCACTACATAGTGGGCTGTCATGAAAAAGAGCTAAAGCATCAAAACATACCACCTGGTAAAGAACAGGTGAACTGGACAGTCATCTGGGTCAGTCAGGCAATTATCTTTTTTTTAAAGCTGACTCGCCTGCCAGTGCAAAACTATAACTGTCTTCAATAGTAGGCAGGTATCCAAATAATAAATTTAATTTTAAAAAATTTTGTGGATAAATTGATAATGGTGAAAAGACTGATAATACTTTTTAATCTGTTTTTATCATCATCAGATTCATTATTTCATGTACTTTCCACATACTCTAGATGAAGGCTTTTAGATAGCAACAAATTGGTTATACCTATATCAGTTTAGCCAGTTTTTTCATTTTTGTTATTATTTTCTGCATTGTCAAAATATGGTGATTGTCCAGTGTATGGGAAGCATATGGTTGATTTTAGGTGTCTATTGATGTATTTGTGTTGTGGCGTCACAGAAGACAAGATGGCGACAGCGTCAGGTGAATGTAAACAATAACAGAGTGGATAAGTAGGCACTTGCGAGGGTTGTTTGGTTGGTAGGAGAGTGCTCTGTCAGATAGGTGTTTTTGGGTTGTAAGTCTTGTTGTGTTGTTCAAAGGTGTAAGCTGGAGTATACGGGGTGGGGACCAGAGAACGTGAACAGGTGGGTAGATTGCACCTTTGTGTTTGAAAGGAAAGAGTAGGTTGGGAAATTATTCACAAATCACTGACAGGTATATTTGATCAAGCCATAAAGATTGCAGCTTTGGCTGCTTTATCAGCATCCTCATTTCATTTAATGCTTAAATGTGTAGGTGCCTAAACTATGTCAGCAATTATATTGCTCATATATTTTTGGAACAAAAACTATTTGCTGAACAAGTGGATATTCAGAAGTTTTGAAAGGATTCTCTGAGCACCTCTTTATTAGAAAAAATTGCTTAATCACATGCACCTTTTTTCCCCAAATATAAATCTAATCCATCAGTCCCCCTTTATTGTTATTTGCTCCTTGTTTACTCATTGTAAAAGACTGGCAAGGTGTGATGAATGCATGTGGTTAGGAAGGCAGAGCTCAGAGTGAAAGCTTAACCTACTACCATGTTCCAGGTCCAGGTCTGCATACATTTATTATTTCCTTGACTGCTTTTCAATGTAATTATACTCTCCTCCCTTTTTGTTATGTATTTCCCCAGCAACATTAGTACATATTTTAAGAACAGGCACAATCACCTTGTTACCTAGCCCACTATTAGTGGGTTAGCTACTCCAATGTACACTTTTACATCACATGACTAACAGTCACTTTGTTCTCGTGCAGCTTGTCTGCCTTTGTTTGAATTTTGTAGTGGTATAACGTACTGTAGATGTATTTCTTAGTCAAGTTTACTCTTCTGTAATTTTCTTATCTATTTTTTTCACAGCTGCTGGACATTTGAAAGGACAACAATGAACTGCATCCATATATATTGTGAAGAAGTGATAGAGGTTGAACTATAATTTTCCTTTTATTGTAAGACTATATTCTATACAAAAAATTAGAGCCAAAGTTCCATATCCCATGTTAATAATAACAAAGGAATAAATAATTCTACAAAATAAAATAACTGAAAACTAAAATATAGTATACACACCTATAACAAAGATATTCATGAATAATTTATCTAATAAAACTACGAAACAGATAGTACACACACACACACACTAATCACAGTTTTGCTATTATCATTGCAAGCCATTTGTTGTTAATTTTTGTAAGGATCTTTAAAAAAATTAAAAGGCTCATGTACCATCTGCTAGAATTTACATTAATTTTCTTTAGTATCTTCATTAAAACATTCTTATAAGTTATCAATGAACAACTAAGGCTTATAGAAATGTAATTTGTAAATGAATTTCCCAAAATAATTTTCTATCATTAAGTTGCTTCATAATGGTTTTCTCTTGCTATAAGAAAAAATCTAATTGTAGGAAAGCACTTTCATAAATAAATGTATTTTTCCAAGTTTAGTTTTCTTACAATTTTACAAGGCGTTATTTTAAAAATAGGTTTATACATATTGTCTGTATGTATATCTAATATATATGAAAGGCTTTGTGTTTGTATGAAATGTCTATGACCTGAATATTTTGCCCTTTTTATTATAATACACACATGTTTATTACACTAGACAAGTGAAGAATATACAATAGACATAGAAAAATTTTAAGAAATCAAAACTCTAATCACTCGTTAATCAAGTTGTTCAAATTTACGCAGCACCACAAACCTCTTTGTGCATACCATGTTTCACAAAGAATCAAATGCACTTTGAAACATCAATGGACAACCTGCATAGAGTTTCACAAAGAATCAAATGCACTTTGAAACATCAATGAACAACCTGCATAAAATGTGATCACCAACTTTATAAACAACTGATCAATAAAAAAAATTCTGAAAACAAATTGCTTATGTGCAGTACACCTACAACAAAAACAGATATGTTGTCACAAACTGAAACCCCAAAAATAACCAAAAAATTTTAGAATGAAAATGCATTATTTAAAAATAAAACAAAAATTCAATAAAAAAAATGCTAGCATGCAGTAAAATGGATACTAATTTCAAATTCTGAAAAGACAGCATAGGTTTTAAGCAAAATAACTTGGACAACTCTTATAAGCCAAAGTCCTTTGGAATTTAAAAGGACTTCAATTCCTTTAGGTGAATTACAAAGATTAATACTTGAATGATAAACATTGAAAATTACTACAGTAGTTGTCCACAAGTTTATGAAAACTAGCAATGGTTTTGGAACTAAAATAATAAAATCAAATGTATTATGATGAAGTTATTCAGAATCCTGCAACCACCCAAACTACTTACAGTACAGTACATCAGATTTTAAGATTATTATAAATGTATTACACAACCATTACTACCATTTAGTGGCTTTAATACACACAATCTCCTGTGCTATTTTAATTAACTGGTTTAGAAACAGCATTTAATACTTTTCAGTGGAAATGATACATAAACTGTCCTAATGCCCTAAGCATTATGTCAAAAGCTGACATATCTACATGCTCCATACCTTTAGTAAACCCTGTTTTGAGTGGCATGTCTTTGAAGAGGAAATTTAATTCTAAACTTTTTGAGTGGCATGTCTTTAGAGGGATTTATATTCTAAGTATCACTTTTAAATGATAGCTAGTACTTATTTACAAACCAAATCAAATAATTCCATCCCCACTATAATGAAATTAAAGCAAACTCGGGAAAATACACTACTTCTCGACAATTTCAGCTATATACGGTATATGATAATTTGGGAAACCAATAAATAAATCAACAAATTCCATTACTGTACTGATACTGTAGGCAAGAGTATCCCAAGGAGCCCAAAATATTTACCAAATAACATCAACAATCAAGTTCCATAGTGGTCTGAGGAAGTTTCACAATTGATTAATGAAAAACAGAATTTACCATAAAGTAAATTACTTAAAATGTAATAGCTATTTTGAAATTTTGCCCTTTCGGCAATGACAAAATTCCAAACAATGTAAAATTCAATAATCCGTCTGAAACACTCAAATAATTGGCCAATTGGTTATAAGCAAAATTTAGGAAGTTGTAAAGTCTATTCTGATCAAATGTCTAAAACTTCTTACAGAATTGTTACTGTTGATTAAGAAACTTTTCAAAAGAATAACTGAACCAGACAAAGACCATAGTAGTCCATGAAAAATGGTGAATTCATGGTTTGCAATAAATAATAAAATCATTCCAACCCCATATGAATTACAGAAAAAATAGACTACATACTCGAAACTGCTGTGTTAGAGGGTTAAATTCGAAAAGAATCAGATAACCGCTGCAAAATTGTTTGTTTTCCAGAAGGCTTGTAAGGCTACCTAAAGATGTGTAATACTTAAAACATTACTTCATGGGTATCTCAGATTACCTACTTTTATTCATAAAATCTTCCTACCAGACTAAAGAGGAAACCTAGCATAAAAATGCTATTCCTAATGGTGAAGGAAAGAATGGAGACTTTGTAAGTAGGTTAATTATACTTTCCGATTCCCTGAGATCCTGCTGTATCAATATCTACCATACATTTGAATAAAGGACTAAGAATATTATCTATATATTCTCCCAGAAAGATCACTTCAGATCAGAAGTTAGATTAAATTAAAAGAACTCCCATTTAGCTTTTAAATACTGCAGGCTTTCAAATTTAAAATAAAATATTTTTAACTAAATTGTGAGTACTAGTTCATTGATTAAATAAAGTACACAATCAAAATTCTACTATAAACACATGGCCTCTGTGAGTATCCCAACCAAATCTAACAATCACATGCAGGCATTCCTCCATCCCTCCTAAATCATAATTAGTAAATTATAATAATGTCAACTATATTATCTACAAAAAGAAAAAAATATATAAACAAAAGTACTACAAGATATCACAAAATATTCAACTTGTAAATTTTTCATATTACTATTCTTCAAGAATACCTCTTGCTATTAGTATTCTCATTACTTCATTTGTTCCCTCTAGAATCATGTGAACTCTAGAATCTCTTAAATACTGTTGAACGCTGTAATCTTTAAGTAACCATATCCACCATGAGTTGCAATCTTCATTTATTATCTGAAAGTAATTAGAAATCAAAAGATTATAAATAGTTCATGCAGAAATTATGAGTGTTCAGTCATAAAATTCTGATAGGGTAATTCAAATAATCGACTTCAACCTCACTGCTTACATACAAAAAAAAATCTTATTAATATGGTCCTGCATTATAAGGCAACAGGTTAGATTTTCTTTTAATGACCCAATTTCACATCATGCCAAAGGATGACCTTGGAGAGATCTTCCCTTGTAACCTTTGGTAGGTGAAAACTTAAAATTCCTCGAATTAGTGAAGAAATCAACAAAACTGAAACAGAATTCCCAAGTGGAGAATTAATAAATTCATTACACCAGACAATGAATCTTGCCTTCTGTCCCCGGCAATGATACAATGATACGTAGTATAGGGATTTTTAATGGGTGGTGATAGCTGCTGTGACTTTGGATAATCTCCATGAATGAAGTGAATTTGGATAACTGAAAATGATTAAAGTGTGGCCTTTTCAGAAGGATCCTCCTAGTGATAGGACTGCAGAGATCTGGAAACCCCTCCTGCTGTAGCCAGAAGGGATTGATGCATGCCACCTAAGGGAAAGATCTGAGCTTGTGCTGAGAGCTTCCACATTGTGAATGCCACAAACTGAGGCATGATGGTGATGATGTGCTCCTCTGCATAAGTGAAGAACTTCATTGCCAGTAGAAAAAAAAAAAAAACCTAATTAACCCTCTTACGCCGAAGCGGTAAAAAAAAAAAATTGTCTCCAGTGCAAGAGGTGTTTCAGAGTGAGCGCGAAGCGGAAAAAATATTTTTTCAAAAAATCACAGTGCACTTAGTTTTCAAGATTAAGAGTTCATTTTTGGCTCCTTTTTTTGTCATTGGCTGAAGTTTAGTATGCAACATCAGAAATGAAAAAATTTATCATTATCACATATAAATAATGCGATATATGATAGCACAAAACAAAATTTCATATATAATTGTATTCAAATCACGCTGTGCGCAAAACGGTTTTTTAAAGGTAACAAGTTACTTTTTTTCGTTGTAATGTACACTAAATTGCGATCATTTTGGTATATAACACATTGTAAACGATAAAACAACACAGAGAAAAAATATTATCACAAAATAATGCATGAATTTGTAACGCGCGGGCGTAACAAATATTTTTTTCAAAAAATCAATTCACCATAAATCTAAATATTGTCCTAGAGACTTCCAATTTCTTCAAAATGAAGGACAAATGATTGAATATTACTATACTGTAAGAGTATTAGCTTACAATTGCAGTTTTTTGACCATATCTGACGAGTTAAAGTGACGAATGTCGAATTTTTTTATATATATATTTTTTATATGCAATTATTTCGGAAATAAGAAAAGCTACAACCTTCAAATATTTTTTGTTTTATTCTACATGAAATTGCACACATTTCCATATATAAAACTCTATGAAATGCCTAATATGAAATGGAGCAAATATTCCGAGAATGGGACGTACGCATTTCGGAGATTTGTGGCGGAGAATCTGCGCGCGGAGGGAAGGAAAGATTTTTTTTTTAAATTCACCATAAATCTAAATATTTGCTAGAGACTTTGAATTTGTTTCAAGATGAAGATAAATGACTGAATATACTAGACTGTAAGAGTTTTAGCTTACAATGCGTTTTTCGACCATTTCGGTAGTCAAAGTTGACCGAACGTGTTTTTTTTTTTTTTTTTTCTATTTATCGTGATTTATATGCAAATATTTCAAAAATGAGAAAAGCTACAACCTTCAATTATTTTTTTTTGTATTCTACATGAAATTGCACACATTTTCATATATAAAACTTTATGTAACGGCTAATTTAAAATGGTGCAAACATTACCACAATCGCACGTATGATTTTTTCGGAAGAGTTACGCGCGGACGTAAAGAAAATTTTATTTTTTTCATAAATTCACCATAAATCGAAATATTGTGCTAGAGACTTCCAATTTGTTGCAAAATGAAGGTAAATGCTTGAATATTACTAGAATATAAGCGTTTTAGCTTACAATTGCGTATTTTGACCATTTCGGTAGAGTCAAAATTGACCGAAGGTTGAAATTTTGGCAATTATCGTTATTTATATAAAATATCTCAAAACTGATAAAAGCTAAAACCATGGGTTGTTTTTAGTTGTATTGTGCATGAAATTGCACACATTTCCATATATAAAACTTTATATAACGGCTAATTTTAAAATGGTAGCAAACATACACAATCGCATGTATGATTTTTTCGGAAGAGTTACCGTGCGGACGTAAGGAAAAAGTTTTTTCATAAATTCACCATAAATCGAATATTGTGCTAGAGACTTCCAATTAGTTGCAAAATTAAGGTAAATGATTGAATATTACTAAATATAAGAGTTTTTAGCTTACAATTGCGTTTTTTCGACCATTTCGGGTAGAGTCAAGTTGACCAAAGGTTGAAATTTTGGCAATTATCGTTATTTATATGAAAATATCTCAAAACTGATAAAAGCTACAATCATGAGTATTTTATTGTTGTATTCTACATAAAAATGCGCACATTTTCATATATAATACTTCATGTAACAGCTAATTTACAATGGTACAAAAATTATGTCAAAGTGACTAAATAATTTCCGAGATGTGTCACAGATACTTTTTAGTGCGGCAAGAAAGAAATTCGCGCTTGCGCGCGCCTGCTTAACGATTGTAAAACAAAACAACACCTTGATCCGTGAACTCCCAGCATCCCCCAAGGCGCGTGATTCAAAAGTTTTAGGCTGGTAGGCCTATAAGTATTTTTCCGCGAATTAAAAAAAAAACTTTTGTAAGTCGACGTAAAATACGTCCAGTCGGCGTAAGAGGGTTAAGTACCAAGTATTTGGTTTTTCTGTAAAGCATTAGCACTATTGCTGCTTTGATAACAGGCAGTGACAAATGCCTTTGAGAAAGGGGTGAAGCTTAGACACTCGATAAGGAGAGAGCTCTTGGTCACGTGTTTGGAGGTTTAGTAAGGGGCTGTATATATTTTTTTGCTTGCACTCCCACAGCATTTTCTGCCCACCACATATCACTTTATTGCCCCCTGTGACCTTGATTTGGGCCAAGAGGGTGATGTGAGTCAACAGATAATAGCACAGATATGTGCTCTGAAGCAATTTGGCCTTATGACAACGCAGACATTGCATCAGTTGGGTGTGAGCAGGTGTTCTTCAACACTCGGTTGCCAGATTTAACGAAGGTGGCAACCATGAGATTCCATCTCAGAAAAAGTACCCTGGTTTGCCTAAGACTTCTGATCAAAGTTTGACTGTTCTCAAGTGTTAATTACATTCTAATTGACGCTTAAGAACAGTCAAACTTCGATCAGGTCACAGGGGGCAATAAAGTGATACGTGGTAGGCAAAAAATGCTGTGGGAGTGTGGGCAAAAAAATATATACAGCCCCTCACTAAACCTCTAAACAGGTGACTGAGAGCTCTCTTCTTGTCGAGTGTCTAAGGTTCACCCTTTTCTCTATGCGCTATAAGTGGCCTAATGCACAGACGAAATTTCTTCTCAACTTTTCCGTCTTCAAAATTCGACAAGAAATTAATAGAGAAATCTAACATTTTATAACCTTGTAACTGATTGTTCTAGGTTTACTATTACAGCTCTTGGTTGAGACTTAGCCTTTGTTTTGTGCAGGATCACCAGACACAATTATGAACTTTTGGGATACCTTCTTACTTTTCTTGACCCTTCAGAATGTTTTTACTGGTCATTACCTCCTCTAAGCACATCAGTGAACTTCAAGCCTGTTGGGACACTCATTTGCCAAAAACTTTTGTAGCTAAGACTCAGTCTTTGGAAAGGTCTAATTCAACTTTGTTATTCCTCTTTACTTTTGTCTTATGACGGCAGTTTCTCCTACACCCAATAAGAGCCACCAGTAGTTATCTTTGGAAAACATGGCTCCATGCCATCTTTTGGTCCCGTTCTTGCTGCAAGAATGTAAATTCTTGCACTCTCAAAAATAGCCTTATACTAGTTTATGTCTGGACATTTCACCAGAGGACATCTCCCCTCTCAAGAGATCCATGCCCTTTAATCTTCATAAGCCTATGAGTTCAATCTGGGGCTCTAGCATTCTTACAGCAGGTACCTGGCTTTGTCAGAAAACTTTCAAGATTTTAGTTATATGATGTGAGCCCAAGTCTTTGATGTGTACATACTGGAGCCAATAATCACAACAAAACATGTTCTACACATTAGAAAAGATGTGGGCTATTTATTCTCTGCAGAAAGGTCCAAGTCTGACATTTACAATGAAACTTTTGTCATGCAACACCTTGGTTCCTAACCATCCAAGAAATGGGTAGATTTTTATTCTAACAGTTTTTTTTTCTATCTTTGTACTAATATTTCTTATCCTTGTATTTCTCCCTATGTTGCAATTCAGCCTACTGATGATTAATTGGCTTGTAATGAACAAAGATTGTTTTTATAAATTAAAAAATTTTCCATATAAAATCATTCAAGATACTATACAGCACCCTCATCCCCTCCTCGCACTCTTTGCCTTTGATTGAAGCCTTGCAAGATGTAGTGAGGTCAGACCATGCACAAAAAAATATTTAAATTTGTAAAAGCATTGTTAAATGATATCTAGGTATTAGCAATAGTAATGTGAATATATAACAGTCAAAGAAACATGAAGACAAGTGTGGGTGAATTTCACAGAGGTTCTTTGCATCAGATGCTCTTGGAGTTAAGAGGTGATGAAGATGAATATACATTCACAGAGGTTCTTTGCATCAGATGCTCTTGGAAATAAGAGGTGATGAAGATGAATATACAAAATTTACGAAAACATATTCAAAAAAGGTCTGCTGGTGGCCCAATAGCTTTAGTCAATGAAATCATTGTTGAAAATATTTCTGGGTAATCAATACAGTACTATGCTGTTGCAACAGGTATCACTATAGCCAGCTGTACAAGATATCTGGCAATAAAAAATGTTTTAAAAGATAAAATGACACAAATGATAATGAAAGCTACTATATCCACATTCAGGGAAGAGCAAAGTCTTTTAACAGTGAGGTAAGTCAGTCACATTACTAATTGGAATACTATTTACTTTCAACATATATTAGTACTTAGAAACTTCTTAACCACAACCATTCTTGGCCATCAGAATCAGATTAGTATTAAAAGTTTATTACAGCAGATTTTTTTTTGCACAGACTCCACATTACGATGGAATCTTGCATTATCAAGTACAATTAGACGTTTCATGTTTTAAGACTGCCAAGGCTTCAGAATGACATCGAGATGTTTTGTGTAAAGTTCTCTACGTAACTGAGGGAATCTGTAAACTATTCTTTCAGGAATAATTCCATCTCCAAGCTAACATATCAAGCAGTAAAAGAAATTCATACTTAAGGAATTGTTAGTACAGTATAATATACTTCAATGGAATTAATTGTTCGGCAGAGTAATTTTCTGTTCATAGGATGGAAACAGAAATGTGTTCAGTAATTTTTGTTAATTTTATACCCTAGTCAAGATGAAAGCATTCACCAGTAGAGTGCTATGCAAAGCATCAAGAAAATACTGTTCATTATTCACTGCATATTGCATACTTGAGCTCTACATACACAAAAGGTATAATAATTTGATTGAAAGATCTACAATAAAGACAAAAAGATATCAATAAGATACTTACATTAAAGCACTTCTCTGTTGCGTAGTACTTTGCCATTGAACATAGAGATACAGTGTCTTTGTGGCCAGTCTCCAGAGCTCTTGCTGCATTTCGCACTAGTAGACGAGATGCTACCAAATCTGTTGCCATTTCAGCTAGGCGGAATTGGCTATTCTGAAATATAAAATTTATGTTACCCTTTAATAACTTATATTTGTTTTATACCATACTTTTTACCTATAGTTAACCCATTTCAGGGTCATGAAATCTAGACACTATCCATTTTAAAAATTAGATAGCTGTCTGCCAGTAACATTGTGCTCTGCCATTTTTTCAATATTTTTTTAAATCTCCAGAGTAATTTCTGTCATTTTCTCTGTACTATATAATTTTGCTCCTTGACTAGTGTTTTCAATGATTTCATTCAATCATCTTTAGTAGAAATGGATAATCCTTTTGAATAGTAACAGGATACCACCATTATGGCAGTTTGTAAAACAGATATTTAGGCAATTATGGCACTTCTTTTGTTTATAGTGAAGAGCAGCTAATGCTATTATGCTTTGAGTATGGCATTAGGTTTTGTTTTTTGGATTCCTTTTAAATTTGGAGGAGTTTCCCTACTTTGGTGTTTGTATATTTAGTTACGTATTTAGCAATCTATAAACCCATCGGTAATAAAAGTCAGCATTTGTTTGGTTCACTGTTCATTTTTGGAAGGATTACCACAGGTAATCTTGTTAAATGTAGATTTCAGTGAATTCTGGCAAAAATATGACTACCTCAATGTAATTTTGACATTTTAAAAAATTCTCCAATTTTTTAAACTATTGTTAATTTTTGTAAATATCTCTTTTGCCTATAGTACTACTATTCAAATGGCAAGATAAAAAAACTACTGACCATACACTTTGAGGTTTAATATGTCTTTCATATATATTTTAAATTAAAAACTGGTAATATGATATTGTTATGATACAATAAAGTTTGTTCATACTTACCTGGCAGATATGTATATATATAGCTGTATTCTCCGAAGTCCGACAGAATTTCAAAACTCCCGGCAAACGCAGTGGTCGGCCAGGTGGTTAGTATCCATTTCCGCCGCTGGGAGGCGGGTGTCAGGAACCATTCCCATTTTCTATTCAGATTTTTAATGTCACTGTCCCCGAGGGAGGCTGGACGGGTACTTGATTATATATATCTGCCAGGTAAGTATGAACAAACTTTATTGTATCATAACAATATCATTTGTTCATGACACTTACCTGTCAGATATATATATAGCTGATTCCCACCATTGGAGGTGGGGAGGGACAGAATAAAAGGATTTTGGGAAACATTTCACATGCAGATGATAGACATCTTGGTTCCTTACCTGTTAGCGTAGCTGACTTCGTGATTACTGTCTGCTTTTGCTTTACTAGAGTCTCCAGCAAGGACGTGACCTGTATAGCTGGTGAGATCTAGATGATCTGACAACGGGGGCGTGACCACAATGTGTCTAGACCATATTGACCATACTTAAAGGGCAGCGAAGCAAAGAAAAACCACCACCTGACCTAGCCTAGCAAAGTTAGTCCCCGAAACTTTAAGGCTAAAATAAAGGGAAGTCTGCCTCTAGCGGTCGACCCTACAACCAAAAAACCAACAACCATAAAACAAAAGCACACCTATCCATTTTCTAAAGGATAGGATTCGTGCCGCTTCCCAGTACCCAAAACTGAATCTGTGATATGTATGGTCCAAGCGAAAAGCAGTTCTCATATGTCACTTTCACATCCCTGAGGTAATGTGAAGCGAACAACCAGAGTTGCTTTCGCCAAAATGTGGTGCTCACAATGTCGCTGAGCGCCATATTCTTCTGAAATGCCATCAAAGTTGCGACAGCTCTAACTTCATGAGCATTGACTTTCAGAATTTTCAGATCACTATCTGGGCAGGACAAATGGGCCTCCCTGATGGTGTTCTCAAGAAGAACGCTTAGCATTCTTAGACATTGGTAAATCAGGTCTTTTCACAGAACACCAAAGATTGTCCAATTGACCTCTAATTTGTTTTGTTCTATCCAGATAGAATTTTAGAGCTCTGACAAGGACACCAGGACTCTTTCTGGCTCCCGACCAACCATCCCTGCTAATCCCTTGATATCAAAGTTCTTAGGCCAGGGATTGGAAGGATTTTCGTTTTTAGCTAAAAAGGAAGGACTCAAGGAACAGACTGCATTGTGTCCCCTAAATCCAACATTTTTGCTAATTGCTTGAATCTCACTCACCCTCTTCGCAGTGGCTAGGGTGGTTAGAAAGAGGGGCTTCTTCGTTAAATCTTTCAGCGAAGCCTCGTGCAAAGGTTCAATGGGACCCGCCATTAAAGATTTCAGAACTATGTCCAAATTCCACGAAGGTGTCTTAACTGTGGAACCTTTGATGTTTCGAAGGATCTCAGAAGATCGTGAAGATCCCTATCATTCGTCAAATCTAGGCCTCTATGACGGAAGACTGTTGACAGCATACTCTTGTATCCTCTAATTGTTGATACTGCAAGCTTGTCTACATTCCTTAGATGGAACAGGAAATCGGCGATTTGGCTCACAGAGGTCTTGGAGGAGGAAATGCCCTCTTTCCTACACCATCTTCTAAAAACAGCCCACTTAGACTGGTAGACAGATTGAGAGGAAGCTCTTCTCGCGGTGGCGATAGCTTTTGCCACCGCCCCTGAAAACCCTCTCACTCTTGCCAGTTTCTTGATAGTCTGAATGCAGTCAGACTCAGAGCGAACGGGTTTTGGTGATATCTCTCGAAGTGGGGCTGTTTGAGAAGATCGGTTCTTACTGGTAGGATTCTTGGGAAGTCCACTAGTAGGGACATGACCTCTCGTGAACCAATCGCTTGCTGGCCAGAATGGTGCGACCAGTGTCATCCTTGTTCCTTCTGACGCTGCTAACTTCCTTGTTACTTCTCCCAGAAGTTTGAACGGGGGAAAGGCGTATACATCCATCCCCGTCCAGTCCCAAAGTATTGCGTCTACTGCTACTGCTTCCGGTCGATGATCGGAGAACAGTAAAGAGGGCAGTCTCTTCGTTTTCGAAGTCGCGGAAGAGGTCCACTATTGGTCGTCCCCATAGTTTCCATAACTGTTTGCAGACCTCTATGTGCAGAGTCCATTCTGTTGAAATCAATTGATTTCGATGGCTTAAAATGTCTGCTCTGACGTTCTGGACCCCTGAAACAAATCTTGTCAGGAGAGTTATGTTCCTCTCTTCTGACCATAACAGGATTTCTCTCGCTATCTTGTAGAGAGAACGAGAGTGTGTCCCCCCCTGTTTCTTGATATAAGAAAGGGCCGTGGTGCTGTCCGCGTTGATCTGGACAACTCGGCCTATGACTCGTTCTTGAAAGGCTAGAAGTGCTAAGCGAATTGCCTCCAACTCCTTGAGGTTGATGTGCCAAGGCTTCTGTTCTTTTCTCCAGAGGCCTGACACTTCCTCCTTTCCTAGAGTTGCTCCCCAGCCTGTCATAGACGCGTCTGTAAATAACACTAGGTACGGGGCTCTGAAGACTGAGGGACACTCCTTTCAACATCTTGGTGGGATCGAGCCACCACTCTAGGTGTTTCTTGACCAACGGGGATATTCTCAAATTCTCCTCTAGGTTTTGTCTGTCCTACCATTTTCTGTTAGGAAAAACTGTAGGGGCCTGAGATGTAGTCTCCCTAGAGAAACAAACTTCTCCAGCGAAGAAATGGTCCCCAGCGACTCATCCATTCCTTCGCCGAGCATGTTTCCTTCTCCAAGAAGGCTGACACTTTTTCTAAGCCTTTCCGTTGACGTTCTAGCGACGGAAAAGACCCGAAAAAGCCACTGAATCCATCTGAATCCCCTCCCAGATACACGATGGAACTGTGTTGGGGTTCAGATGGGACTTTTCGTAATTGATCAGGAGGCCTAAAGATTTCGCCAACAGTAACGTAGTCTGAAGGTCCTCCAGACACCTTGCTCTCGATGACGACCGTATGAGCCAGTCGTCCAGGTAAAGGGAGGCTCGTATCTTCGAGAGGTGAAGCCACTTTGCCACGTTCCGCATGAGAAAAGTGAAAATCATGGGAGCTGTGCTCAGTCCAAAGCATAGAGCTCTGAACTGGAAGACCTGTCCTCTTAAAATGAACCTAGAGAAACTTCCTGGACTGGGGATGGATGGGGACATGGAAGTAAGAGTCTTGGAGATCTAATGACACCATCCAATCCCTGGTCTCAAGGCCCCAGGACGATTGCGATGTTTCCATTTTGAAGCTTTCTTTCTTCATGAAAAGGTTCAGACTGCTGACATCTAGGACAGGCCTCCATCCCCTAGACTGCTTCGGAACCAGGAATAACCTGTTGTAGAAGCCTGGGGAATCTGTCAAGAGCACTCGTTCTACGGCTCTTTTCTCGATCATTTGATCTAATAAATCGAGTAGAATCTGTTGCTTCTGCGGCTGATAAGCTGGTGACAGGTCTATAGGCTTCATGCTCAACGGAAGCATGGAGAGAAAGGGAATTTTGTATCCCTTCTCTATAATCTTGAGGGACCAGTTGTCCGCCCCCCTTGCTCTCCAAGCCTCTGCGAAGAGAGAAAGTCTCCCTCCCACCGGTGCCTGAAGGGCAAGGTTGTCACTTCTTTCCCCTTTGCTTTGCGGGGTTCTGCCTCTAGCAAAGCCCCTTCCTCATGTAGAAGCTCTTGATGGTGCTCTGCCACGAAAGGGCTTAAATTCTTCTTGGTACCTGAGCTACTCGAGAAGATGATTGCGCCGCAGGAAGTCTAGATGATTGAGACAGCAAATCCTGTGTCGCTTTCTCTTCAGATTCACAGATAAATCCTTTACCGCATATTTTCAGGAAAAAGATGGGAAGAAAAGGGGGCGAATAATAACTGCTTTCTGCGTAGGAGAAACTGATTTAGCAGTAAAACTGCAGAAAAGCGCTCGTTTCTTTAATATTCCATAGTAAAGTGGGCAGCTAACTCATCTGAGCCATCCCTTACTGCTTTGTCCATACATGACAGGACGCTCGATAATTCTTCTAGTGACAATGATTCTGGGCTCTTAGCTTGCAGACCTAAAGCTCCTAAGCACCAGTCTAGGAAGTTAAATACTTCCAATGTCCTGTACAGTCCTTTTAGATGGTGATCTATTTCAGGCATAGTCCATGAAACCTTAGCCGAGGACAGGTAAGATCTCCTTGGTGCTTGCGACCAGGTTGAGAAGTCACCTTGCGCAGACGAAGGAAGTCTCAACCCTGTTTCGTCTCCAGTCTCATACCATATACGTACCGGCTCTCCCGTTTAGCTTAGCTGGAGGAAGCGCAAAGGACGTCTTTCCTTTCGTCTTCCTTGATTCCATCCAATCATTCATCCTCTTCAACGCTCTTTTAGTAGGAAAGCGGAAAGACAGCCATCCTAACAAAACCCGGAGCTTTTCTCGTCTTGGATGATGGATAGTTGTGATGGCGGTGAGAGAGGAACTGGTGCTTGGAATTTTTCCGAAAACAATTCCTTCAGTAAGCGCGTTAACGTGCTATAATCCGTGGATGCTTCTGAAGGCTCTTCCTCTTCTGCAGGATGCGTATCGTTAGAAGACTCTCCTTGATCTTGACGGTCCGAAGTTTCTTTAGCTAAACAAGAAGCGGTTCTCCTTTGAGGCTCTGTTCGTAAGGGGAAGCTTCTATCCGCTGAAGGAATAGACGAAACAATACACGAATGATCCGCTGTGGGTCTTTGAAAACTTAAGACTCTCTTGTAAAGCCTTGTCTTTCGAAGTCATTAGAGGCAAAGGTTCTTCAAAAGCCTCTTTGCGGGATTCCTGTCGACCTCCTCTCAGTTGAGTACGTTTATCTTTCCGAGAATCTCGATTAGTCGGGCGTCTATCGTCATCGCGAGCGCCCTTGCTAAGGGAGCGAGACTTAGGACTCGCAGGAAGTCGCGCGTGTTCTTGCCAATGAAAGTTACCGATCCGCTGGACTCTAATGTCTATAAGACGTTTATCCATCAAAGAAGCGTCCTCAAAAGCGTCCTGAAGCGGGACATGCTCTAATGGACGTCGAGCGTCTTCAAAACTTCGCTTAGGACGCTTAACTTGTATCGGGGCGTCCTCTCGAGCGTCCTGGTGAGTCTTACGATCTCTTTTCAAGCGTCGCAAGTTCTCATATTCTAAAGCACGAGCCTCCCGTCGATATTTATACAGTACTTCTCTTTCTTGAGGGGTAAGATCCGAAACATAATCTAAACATTGCTCTCTTTGACTTTTAGAGTCTTCTCGAACACCCTGATACTTCTGGCGTTGGTAGGCTCTCTCCTGATAGAGGCGTCGAGTTGATGCAGAAGTCCGGCGAACGTCGGTACGAGGCTTCTCTTGATCGTTCTCATCCTCCTGACAAAAAAGCGAGGGCCGCCTGTGCGACACCTAACGCTTCTGTCCGCATTCCACTTCTGGAAACTCTCTCTCCGGAAACACTTGCGTGTTCTCGGTCGAGTCTGAAGGATCCAGAAGAGGACGACGAAGGGGAGGCTAAGGAACGAGGCGAAGCCAACAAGGGTTGTTTTTGATCTCTTAACAGGAAGCCAAAGATCCTTTCTACGTCTTTGGGCCCTCGACTTCTTCCCCCCTTGGCGAAGACAAAGCCGACAATCGTTGACGCAATTGCATACGAGTTTCATTAGACGGTGAAGTTCCACGTTCAGGAGGACTCATCATATGCGAAGAAGGGCGAGTTGGAGCCCTCTTCTTCCTTTGAACTCTAAGACGATGATAGTTCTCAAAAGCGTCCTCATCAGAAGACGTTCTGCATCTCTTCTTAGGCGTCAATTCTTCGAAGTGTTCGGGTGATGATGAAAGAACAACGAGAAGTAGGACGTGAAGCGTCCACTTCCTTAAAACCTCTCCTAAGAGGACGAGAAAGACGCTGGCCGCCTGTGCGGCACCTAGTGTCAAACTCGTACTCCTCGTGAGAGGCCCTCTGAGAGCTCCATCCCCGTAAGGAGAGGACGCCTCAAGAGGACGAAAAGCACTCCTTCAATATCCGTGCTCGATCACACGCTTCGGCAGCCTGGGAAGCGTCCACAGGATCTGCTGAAGAGACGCCAGACCGGTGGGGAATTTCCCGTAGCCCTCCTTCGGTTTTCGACATGTCCATTCCCTGAGTCCTGGGAGTCCGACAGAGGTCTATTCCTAGAGGCACTATGGGACCGATCTGACGCCCCCTCCACTACACTAGGGGCACTAATGTTTCCACTACACTTCACTGTGGTCTTCAATGCACTCACTTTCGATTCTAGTGCACGAATCGACTCATGATGGAAGAAAGGGCAATACCTTCTGAAGCAATAACTTCATTGCCCGAAGGCAAATACACAGGGTTAGATGTAACAACCTCTACAGGAAGGTTAGAATGCGAATTACTACCCTTACTTTTCACAGAAGCACTTCTGGAGGAAGATCTTCTGATTCTATCCCTTTCAAGCTTACGAACATACGAATCATAAGTCTAACATTCATTTTCGGTCAACCTTTCACACTCTTACACCTATCATTCATCAAACAAATATGATCTCTACATTTCGTGCATACTGTATGAGGATCCACCGAAGCTTTCGGTAGCCTAACCTTACACTCTAGCACGGTACACACTCTAAAAACTAGTTGCAGAAGATCCAGACATATTAGAGAAATCCAAAACCAAATCCAATGAAAAACCACAATCGCGTATGCCAATCCACTGAGCAAGTTTCAAAAACCAAGAGACAATCAAATACTCAAGTGAACAAAGAGTTGTTTTTCCAAAATTCCTAGCGGAGGTCTGTAAACAGTTGTTTACCGACCAGCGACAGAGAAAATCTGAATAGAAAATGGGAATGGTTCCTGACACCCGCCTCCCATCGGCGGGAATGGTACTAACCACCTGGCCGACCACTGTGTTTGCCGGGAGTTTTGAAATTCTGTCGGACTTCGGAGAATACAGCTATATATATATCTGACAGGTAATGTCATGAACAAAACAATTTTAAGAGGTAAAAATTTTTTTTAAAGTTTTTAAATTTCCAAGAAAATTACTTTTTTATGATAAAAATGGAATTTTCATTGTATGTATAATAAAATTTTATTGCATACTTACCGAACAATTATACAGCTGTAGGTTCCCGACGAATGGCAGACAATGGATTCAAAACATCCACGGTGGCGCCGCCGGCGCTGATGTAGGTGACGTCATATCCCTCCACTCGAGGGAGCTATAGGACCATCAAGCCCCTCCAGCAAGAGCGATTCCCGAGACCCTCCTTCTTCAAAGGGAGGAACATTGGCAGACCCCTCCCAGTCTCCTCCTGCCACTTGCACATACGACCTGGTCGATCCGAGGACGGTGCCTGGCACGTAGGACGGCATGGCGGGATCGTGGGGGGGCGCACCCCTCACGATCACTCCTTGTTATCTCCCCCTTCCTGGTGTAACCCGAGGAAGTTGGAGGAACAGGAGAGGAAGACCTGACCCTCCCCCCTCGCTCACCGGCAGAACCGGTGTGCTTGGGGGGCTGCAGGCGATCGCCAACGGTGGCGATCGAGCTGCAGGCCTGGTCGTGCCACTCCCCTGGGGCGAGCGGCTGGACCAAGAACAATTCTCATGGCGTGTCGAACCGCTGGAACCATCATGGCAACCCTGGGAACCAGCTGGTCGCTATGAGATGGGCCGCTGGCCTGGCAAGAGTCACCTGAGGGGCTCTTCACCACCTTCTGCTCCGTGCCGCGGTCCTGGCGCCGAGCGGACTCTGACGCCAAAACTTTGGCTGTAACGGTCTCCCCCGAGGGATGACCGTACACTCAGAACCTCTCGCGAATGAGAGACCAAGCCGGAACCTGGCGTAGCGGCAGCACCGCTAACACCAGGCGAGGAAGTACCGGTGTTAGCCGGTACCCCTCTGGTCCCCGTCTTCTTCCTTGCATATGGAGAGACAGGCCCTGTTCCCGAAGGAGCAGGAGGACCAGCAGAAGGACCCCCCCGTCCCACCGGAGTGGGACAGGCCCTTAGAAGTTCCCGAAGGAGCCTTCTTAGGGGGGGAGGAGCTTCGGCTTGGAAGCCTTAGAAGTCGAAGGGGAAGAGGCGGCAGCAGACGACGAAGAAGACGATGAAGACGACGACGACACCTTCCTCCTCTTCTTCGTCAGCTCTCGCAGGACAGACGTCAGATCGGCCATCCAGGAAGGAGCCGGGGCTGCTGTTGCCGAAGCAACAGGGCCTGGCTGCACCTGTCCGGATCGACCAGCGTCTGGGGCAGCAACACCATGGGCTGGAACGAGGTGGGCATGAGCGGGAACAGCGGCAGGAACAGCAGGAACAGCAGGACCAGCGGCAGGAACATCATTAGCGGCAGGTACGGCAGGCAAAGCAGGTAGGCCAGGAGACTTAGCGGCAGCCAGCGACATCCTGAGTACCAGACCTTACAGACCTTACAGACCTTACTCTTGTTCGGGTTGCCCAGGTCCCTCAGTGTGAGGCACCTCTAATGTCTACCAGAGAGTTGCTAGTACATCTTCCGGTATATTTTGCATCTTCCAATCTTGGATGGTCTGGGATGCAGTTTAGATATTTGTCGAGCTTATTCTTAAACACATCTACGCTCACTCCTGATATATTCCTCAGATGAGCTGGCAACGCATTGAATAGACGCTTGCATTATCGATGCTGGTGCGTAGTGGATTAATGTCCTGTGTGCTTTCTTTATTTTCCTGGTATAGTTTTGGGCATTATTAATCTACCTCTGCTTGCTCTTTCTGATATTTTTAGTTCCATGATATTTTCTGCTATTCCTTCTATCTGTTTCCATGCCTGAATTATCATGTAGTGTTCTCTTCTCCTTTCTAGACTATATAATTTTAAGGATTGTAGTCTTTCCCAGTAGTCAAGGTCTTTAACTTCTTCTATTCTAGCTGTAAAGGACCTTTGTACACTCTCTATTTGTGCATATCCTTTTGATAGTGTGGGTACCATATCATATTGCAATATTCAAGTGGACTACAAACATATGTTTTATAAAGCATAATCATGTGTTCAGCTTTTCCTGTTTTGAAGTGCCGTAACAACATTCCCATTTTTGCTTTACATTTTGCCAACAGAATTGCTATTTGATCATTGCATAACATGTTCCTATTCATCATCACACCAAGGTCTTTAACTGCTTCCTTATTTGTGATTGTCTCATTATTAGGTCCCTATATGCATATAGCTTTCTTTCTCTGTCTCCATAATTTATTGATTCAAATTTATCAGAGTAAATACCATCCTATTTACCTCTGCCCAATCATATACTTTGTTAAGGTCTCTTTGTAGAGCGTTCCTATCTCCATCACAAGTAATTTCTCTACTTATTCTTGTGTCATCGGCGAAACTACTCACTACCGAATCCTTAACATTACTGTCTATGTCTTCAATCATAATAACAAACAGTATTGCAGCTAACACCGTACCTTGCGGCACACCGGATATTACCTTGGCTTCATCCGATTTCTCGTCGTTTGCAATAACTATCTGTTTTCTGTTGTGTAAAAATTCTTTTAACCATCTTCCTACTTTATCCACGATATTGTGTTTTCTAATTTTCTTCGCTAATATATTATGGTCTACTTTGTCAAAAGCTTTTGCAAAGTCTAAATAAACCACATCTGTTTCATTTCCGCTTTTCATATTTTTGAATATGTTCTCACGGTGGACTAACAGTTGGGATTGTGTACTTTTTCCGGGTACGAAACCATGTTTGTCCTTTATTAAACAAATTATTTTTTATTAAATGTTTCATAATATTTTTCTTCATTACCCTTTCATACACTTTCATAATATGTGATGTTTAGACTCACAGGCCTATAATTACTTGCCTCTAGTCTTGATCCACTTTTGAAAGTAGGGGTAATATATGCTAATTTGTGCTCATCATAAATCTTGCCTGTATCTACACTTTGTCTTAATAATATTGCAAGTGGCTTTGCGATAGAATGAAATACTTTCTTTAACAAAATAGCAGGCACTCCATCCGGCCCTGCAGCAGCTCCATTTTTAATTTCATTAATAGCCTGCACAATATCAGCTTCATTAATATCTATGTCAGCTAAATATTCACTATTTTCATCCCTTACTTCTATATCATTATCTTCATTATCTATTCTAGGGGTGAATTCTCTCTATATCGTTCTGCCAATATGTTGCAAACTTCCTTTTTTTCATTCGTTAATCTCCCTTCAATTCTAGAGGGCCTATTTCTATTCTTCTTTTATTCATCTTCTTCGCATATGAGTATAATAGTTGGGATTTTGCTTTGTTGATATTTAATAGGGTTTTTTCTTCCAAGTCCCGTTTTTCATTTTCTTTTGATTGTATAATCTTTTGTTCTGCATTTTCTATCTTACTTTTTAGTTCTATAACTTTCCATGCATTTTTTTCTTTTGCAAGACCTTTTTTCCACTTCTGATTTTCTGGAACAAGATCCTTCTGTCTCTTGGTATGCATGACTGATGTTACGTTTCTTCTCGGATATATATTTATCCCACTATTTTCTCTAATATTTTATATAATATCTCCGTATTTACCTTTATGTCATCACTTATGAAAATGTTATCCCAATCTTTGTTTAATTCTTCATTTATTTCTGACCATTTTATATTTTTACTGTAGAAGTTGTATTTTCCATATCCTTCCCACTTTTTCATTTCTTGCTTATCTCTGTTTTCACTTGCTTTGGAATGGACTGTTAATTCTATGACATTATGGTCTGAAATACTCGCATTATAAACTATTATTTCTTTAACATAATTCATCTCGTTCACAAATACTAGGTCTAAAGTATTTTCCTTTCTTGTTGGCAGGTGATTTATTTGTTGAATGTTGTATTCTAGTAGCATATCTAATAGCTTTTCGAATTGCCTCTTATCTTTCTGCACTACTATTACTCTCTTTTTTATATGTATAAGTACATCCACAATCTCCTATTCGTCTTTCCAGTCTACGAAAGAAAGTTGAAGTCTCCAGATAGGAGAATAGTCCAGTCCTTGTGATTTCTACATATATCATCCAATTTTTCTATTATTAAGTCAAACTCTTTAGTATTAGGAGGTCTATATATTACTATGTTCATTAATTTTTCAGATTCAAATTCTACCGCTATTAGTTCACATTCTGAGTTACTATATTTCTCATATATTTTTCCTTGTTTTTTGTCTTTCCCATATATTGCGGTTCCCCTTGATTCCTATTTTTTCTATCTTGATCTAGAAGTTTGGAACCCCTTTATTTGATCATCATTCCCAGTCTCTTGGGAATACCAGGTTTCACTTATATTCATTATAGTATCTATTTTCTTTTCAATTTGGGTTAGTTTCTTCTAAGTACTCTATTTTTCTTTTTGAGTTACTCGTAACTAAACCCTGCGCATTCATCACTATGATGGTTTGCGTGTTTTCTCCTTCATTTAATATTGGTAATAATAAGAATTTTCCCATGTCTCTTTCCTGTTCTGGTATGTTGTTCTTTTTTTAATTTCCAGAAATTCTGACATTAAAAAATCCAACTTTTCCATAATATTTGTTCTTCCTTCATCATAATTATTCATTTTGTGTCTGAATCTGCAATTTTCTCCATATCTGCAATATCTTCTTGCATAATAAAACAGTTATTATCTCTTGAGTAGAATCTTGGAGCTGATGCATTGAAATTTTTTGCTGACACCTCTGCATATCTCGTTGATGGCTTGCTTTTTTCTTTTACCTGATATTCTTCATTCCTCTCTTTATTTGTTTCTTTCTTATTTTGGATTTATTACTTGATTGGTTATTTATTTGATTATTTTTCATGGCTACAGGGTGCATATATTTACATTTTTTGTCGAACTTACATCCTTTTCCTTCTTTTAGGTTTTTGCATATTTTTGGATGTAGATCTCTGCAATCATCCTCATAGCCATCTAGGTATGCACATTACCATATATTTCATAGTTGTGACATACCTTAGGATGTTTTGTAGTAACATTTTTCTCCAAATCTGCAATTCTCTCTTTTCAAAAGGTTGCAGACTTTGTCTTTTTTGTATATTTTTTCCATCTTTCCCATCAATTGTGTAGATCTGGGTAGAGCCTCTTCGGCATTTTCTTTTGTGTTGTCATATCGTAATTTATTTCTTCGTAGGTATGCTGCTTTATAGCCTCATATGTAGTATCAATGAGTATCTCTGCATCCATACTTTTATCTTGTTCTTTGTTTCCTTATCTTTTTCTGTCATTTCAGTTTTGTTTACTTCTCTTTACGTTTTCCGTCTTCTTCTTCTTCTTTCTTCTTCTTCTTCTTCTTCTTCTTTTCTTCTTTTCTTCTTCTTCTTCTTATTCTTCTTCTTCTTCTTCTTCTTCTTCTTTCTTCTTCTTCTTCTCTTCTTTTCACCTCTTCCATATTTCCCTCTTCTTCTTCTTATTACATCCTCAACTATTTGTACATTCAATCTTGATTTAATAACATTGTCTATCCATGGTAGACATGTTGAGCAAAAATTCTTGTGTCTTTTCTCATATCTTGCATTACCTCAGCACACTGTGGATGGGTCGGAATGTTGCATGCAGCACATTTTCTGATTAGTTTTTGTGGATTAACTATGCTATACCACACCTTACACAGTTTACATGCTTTTGGCATTCTTTTTCCTAATGCATCAATTAGGATATTCACAAGGTTCACCTTATTCATTTTCTTTGTCGGAATATGTTGGTTTATGTATATTTTCTTTATGAGTCTCTTGACCACTTGGATTTTATTTCGAACTTCTTCAATTATTTTCAAGATGTTTTCAGTTGATTTGTTCCAGTTTGAAGGATTGTATCCTTCTAATATATCTATGAATGCTTTTGTATCTTTTTGGTTAGGACTGTTGCTGATTTCATAGTCAGAGCAAATGCCAGTTCCCTTCCTGCTACCTCATCGTATTGCGAATCTGCCAAGCAAGCTAAATCTCGCCATTTTTTTCCGCAGTTGGAACTTACTGCCATCTTGTTCTGATTTACAGTATTTCACTTGATAAACTAACTTAGAAGATGCTTTATCGTACTATTTTCACACTAATCTTATCACCGATAGTTCACGAACACTTCTAGGTATTTCTCAAATTCTAGACGTATGTTAAACTTGTGATATCTGTTGATTAATCTGACTTCGCGCAGGAACGTCTCACCAAGCAAGATGACTACTACGAAGTGGCAGGTCCAGGGGCGACTCTTAGGGCAGCGGAAGTCTGGGGAAGGCAGCACGAAGAACCCGGGCGGCGGCGGCGGCACGCCCCTCCTTGGTACGGCAGCGATCGGCCCTTCCACGGTGGCTGTTGGCGTCACCGACATCACATGGGGAGTGTAAACCAGGTGAGGAGGGGGGGCGTACCCTGGGGTAGAGATCGTGGTAGTGGTGGTGGGCACCGCTCCATGGGTGACCGCCCCAGACACTGAATAAGCCCCTGAATACTCGGCACGCCCTGCAGTCCCAGTGACGCCCACACCTGTCCAAGGTCGTCCCCCACGGAAGAAGCACCTGCGGGAGCAACATTCGGGTAAACATGAGGGGTTCCCTCTTGCGTGGGGGGAGACGAGCCCCACCCCGAGTGAACGGAAGACCCCGAATACACATGCACGTCGGGTAACAAGCGCCCTCCTCTACGCTCGACGGATCGGGCGAAGAGAAGGACCTCGAAACCCTCCCCGAAGGGGAAGGCACCATACATGGGAGCTGAGGGGGGGGGGCAGGAAAGAAGATTCCAATTCGCCCATAACAGCAGGCTCCTTGCCGTCTCGCAAAGAGAAAACGAGTGTGTCCCTCCTTGTTTCTTTATGTAGAAGAGCACTGTCGTGCTGTCCGAGTGTATCGCCACTACTTTGTTGCGTACTTCGTCCGCGAACTTCAGCAATCCCCAGTGGATGGCGGTCAGTTCCTTCCGATTTATATGACACTGTTTTTGTTCTGCATTCCAAACGCCTAATACTTTCTTTTCCCCCAGAATCGCTCCCCAACCTTGATCTGATGCATTTGAAAAGAACACTAGGTTGGGGCTCTGCGGGAGGAGGGATCTCCCTTCTGCAAGTCTGTCTCTTAACTTCCACCATTGCAGGTCCTTTATATTTCCTGTGTGATAGGGAACACAAAAGAGTCCGGAAACTTCTTTCTGTTCCAATTCGCTCTGAGGAAGAACTGTAGGTTCCTCATATGCAGTCTCCCTGGTGTCACGAACTGTTCTATTGAGGATAGAGTGCCCAAAAGACTCATCCATTCCTTTGCAGAGCATTCCTGGAGAACTAGAAATTTCTCTACCTTCTGTAGGCACGACTCAATTCTTTGTGGGGATGGAAAAGCCCGAAAACTCACTGAGTTGATCCTCATCCCCAAATAGACTAATTCCTGACTGGGGAGTAACTGCGACTTTCGTCTGTTTATTAACAGTCCTAGATCCTGAGCTAAAGTCAGGGTTTTCTGAAGGTTCTCCGTGCACTTCTCCTTTGTTTGTGACCGGAGAAGCCAATCGTCCAAGTAAAGGGATATCCTTATCCCGACTAGATGTAACCATTTTGCAATGGGAGCTAGCACTCGGGTGAACACTTGTGGTGCGTTCGAAAGCCCGAAACACAGCGCTCTGAACTGGTATATTTTGTCCCTGAAGAAAAAACGCAGAAACCTCTTTGAGTTTTGGTGTATTGGGAGATCATCCAATCCCCTTGACGGATTGATGAAAGGACAGACTGATTCGTCTCCATCTTGAACTTTGTCTTTTGCACATAAAGGTTGCTTACGTCTAATACGGGTCTCCATTCCTCCGATGACTTGGGGACAACGAACAGACGATTGTAATACCCAGGTGTTAGTGGCTCCTCTACTAACTCTATTGCTTTCTTTTGCAAGAGAGATGAAACCTCTTCTGAAAGGGCGATGAACTTCTTTGAATTTTCTGAGTATAAGCTGTCAAAGCTATCAGAGAGCCTGATAACGGTGGCTTTCTCTTGAACAGAATATCGTATCCTTCTCTTAAAACCTTTACGATCCAAGGTTCTGCCCCTCTTGCTTCCCATTCTTCCCAAAACTGATGGAGCCTCGCTCCTACTGGCGCACGAAGGACTGATACACTACTTCTTGGTCGAGGGGTTGGTTGAGGGTTTTTTAATAGATCTAAGGGTGAAACGTGTTCTGCCCCTTGATCTTGGGAAATATCTACCGAATCCCCTGCCCCGAAAGGATTGTCCTCGGCTGGCTGGCGAGGGGTGTACACTAGGGATATTTTCTCTAGTCCGTTTAGTGGATTGCAAGAGAAGATCCTCTGTTGCTTTCTTCTGCAATTCGGAGGCAACTAGCACTACTGTCTCTTCTGGAAACAGGTGCTTCTTATCCAAGGGCGAATACAACAAGGCAGACTTTTGTGTACAAGATACTCCCTTGGATGTAAAAGAACACCGTAGTCTCTCTTCTTTAGGATACTAACATGAAGAGAGAGGCTAGTTCCGCGGAACCGTCCTCTAATCCCCTTATCTAAACAGGAGATCACTCCCGAAATGTCTGTAAAAGCTTCCTCACTCAACATTGAATAGCTCTTCAGTTTACATCCCAAGGCTCCTACTGTCCAGTCCAGGAAACTAAAAAATTCGAATACCTTAAAGATATTCTTAATGAGGTGGTCTAATTCTGACGCCGTAAACATTATCTTGGCCGAGTTGAAAGCCAATCTTCTCACCGAGTCAATAAGCGCGGAGAAGTCTCCCTGGGCGGAGGCAGACACACAAATGAGAAAGCTTCTCTGGTATCGTAACACAAGTGTCTCCTGGTTGAAAGACGAGAAGGAGGGAAGCAAAAGTTGACCTTGCCTTGATCCCTCTTACCTCCAAGCCAGCCAAAGGTTTTTTTAATTTCCTTTAACGCTTTTCGAGCCGAAAAGGACAGTATTAGTTTCGGTAATTTCCTGGAGTCTTCCTGGTTGTCCCTCATGTAAGAAGACACTGGAGATGTGGGGGTTACTGGCGAGAATGAATCTGAAAAATTGTCTACAAAGTAAAAAAGCAAGGCTTTGTAGGCAGCGAGAGAAGACTCTTTATCCTCCTCTTCTTCTTCCGCTGAAGAAATAGGTGATAAGGTCTCTACAGGTTGGATAGGGGGCGCTGCAGATTGAATAAAGCCCAAAATGCTGTATAACTATTCTGGATGGCTGACAGAGAAGGATCGGGGGCAGCCATCACCTGAAGTCCTGTCGGTACGCACGAAGCTGAAATTGATGACATAGACTGTCCGAGCGCTTCAGACTGGTCCCTCTGTGCACTTGGTTGCATATATACCTGTGGATGCTCGGGCGCTAGTGGGCGGGCGCTAGCGGACACTCAGGTGCTCGGGAGCTAGTGGACGTTCAGTTGCAACTGTATTCCTGGGTGCCAATGGACGCTCGGGAGCCAAAGGTTGTTCTAGCGTTGCCGTGTAAGTTCTGGGCGCCGAAGGCTGCTCTGGCGTCCGGGCAAACTGTGGCGCCGATGGGCGCTTGGGAGTCGGTGGGTTCTCATACTCCAAACGCTGAAGATGTCTCCCAGGAGTCTCGGGAATTATAGGAGGGACTGATGGTAGTCTTACCTGTCCTTCAGTATTACAGGTGCGGACCGGTGCTGAAGACATCTCCGGAAGTCTACTCTTCCCCGTACTCTCAACCTCTGAACGTCTGCTAGAGGAAGACTTTCTCGACAATGACTTCGACTTAGAGGATGTGATCCTCTCACTACGACGTCCCTCTCTTGCTGTATCCTGAGAGAATCTCTCTGGAGAGTCCCAAAAACTACATGAAGGCTGTTCTTTCTGTAAAGGGCTAGCCTTTTTACAGGGGACTGGAGAGGGAGACAGCTTACAAGCTCACCTTTTCAATGGACGGGACTCGTCATGGAAACGCCACTGGCGCCTGGGAGAGGACTCCCCGGAGCTGGAAGCACTAAGCGACAGCGGTACTCCTTTAGAGACGCCTTTCCAATGGCGCTCTGTTGCGATCTGGGATTTGTCAACAGAATCGCCTGAGGGGGCGACTGCTCGTGGGGAGACCCCACTAACCTCCCTTGGGCTACCAGTGTGCCTCCTCCCAGGTTCTGGGGAGTTTGACAAGGACCTTTGCCTAGGAAAATCAGTGGGCCGAATAGCAACCTCCTCCACCACACTTACACTTGCACTCACTTCACCACTTACCTTGTCCATTAGAGTTTTCACGGACGCTCCTAATTTCTCCATTGCTTGGAGCATGATCGAAATTTTCTGATCGACTCTTGCCTCTAAATTGGCCAAAGTATCGGGTACGGGTGTGAGAGAGCCAAGATTAGGACTGGGAATGACAGGTGGAGGGGAAAGTTCAGAAAGAGACAAATTATCATTAGACAATTCCTGACTAATTAAGCTGTTTGCTTTACCTCTAGAAGCCGCTTTTCTCTTTTTATCTCTCTCTAACTTGTTCGTGTAACTAGTCAAGATCTTCCAAGTGCTTTGATCCCAATTAATACACTCCCCACAAGTTTGATCAGGTGTACAAGTCTGTCCCCTACAACCTGTGCAAACTGAATGTGGATCATTACCCGCTTTAGTGATCCTAGTATTGCAGCCTTTACTACAATACCTAATCCCAGATGAACTAGTGTCTGACATTATGTAGACCAATTCAAAACTAGTGAATTTCGGTGCAAAAATATTTAAAACTATTTTTAAAATTTAAATTCCCTAAAAAAGGACTAGCTATCACCGAAAACAAAACTTCCAATATTCAGAGTACTTCACCAAATAACTCCAACAATGAGCGACGGCAAAGAATTCCCAAAATTCCGCTGACTACTGAAACTGTGTTGACAGCACCAGCCGGCAGAAACAACTGATTTTCGTACGGTGTTGGTTCCACACTCCCCCAATAGTGGGCGGGGGGTATCACCTGACCAAAACAAACTAGCGGTTCCGCGAATTTCAAAAATTCTAGCTGCCGACGGTTTTAGAAACCATAGCTATGTAACTACTTGGTAAGTTGCATACATAAAAAAATAAGATAGTACTTGGAAATTAACACTTCCAACCAAAGTATGATTGGAAACATTATAAATCTACACTGAAGAATCCTTTGGAAATTTTGCATTTTGTACATAGAATTGGTTGTTTCTACTTCTTCCAATTACCTGTTACAAGCCTTTAATAGTTAACTTACGTTAGTCATCACTGACCTGAATTGAACTTCCACCACTGCAGTCACACAAATTTGATAAACCTAATCAATTTCCCAGAATGTTCGATGTTAAATTATAAAAATGAGTACTATAGGATTTAAACATCACTCACTTTAACAAGGAAACAAAAAAATTGCTCAAAGCTTAATAAATTATAAACCATACTAAATAATACATACCTGTGGTATAAAAACCATGAAAAAAAGGACCTTCCACTTTGGCTACACAAAATTTTTCCAATCCCTTTTTTCTTTGTAACAATTATGATTTGACTAATGAAGACACTAGACTGCTTGCTCCACCAGAATCTGTTTTATACAAAATATACCTAATTGTTTCTTTACAAGTATTTTTCATGAACAGTAGACAAGCCAGCACCTGATCTTACAAAAGTGCTCACCTGAAATGCTGCAAGTGGTTTTCCAAACTGCTTGCGAACTTTAACGTGTGCTGCTGCTGCCATTATACTTGCATGAGCAGCACCAAGCGAACAGGAAGCTGCAAAAGAGGAAATGAACTGTTAAAATCAATTAAAGTTCCCTATGAAAAAGCTAATTAAATTATAAACTAATAAGAAGATAGTGGTTTTTCCCATCCCCAATCTTTCCCAGGGTGATCTACCTTGACAAAAAGTCAGAATAGAATAGAGTGAGAACTATGGAGGAACTATATTACTCCAAAAGATATACAAGCTTTAGTCTGTAAAGTTGAAAAAAAACTTTTACATCTTCCCACTTTGGATTTCTTACAAGGTCGTAAATGCTGCCCCTAAAACCAAAAGTGGAGGGAGCTCTAGAAGACTCCAGTAAACAACTTGCCTCTACCACAAACATAGGAATACAATTACCAATTTTCATCAAAATATTGTTTACATACCTCAAAAGTCTTGCATGTGTACCTGCTTTCCACAAAAATTATACCCAAAATAGGTGTGACATAAATTATATGATATACAATTAACAGGACAGCTGTTCAAAAGGTAAGAATTCATCTTACTTTAACAGATGCTTACCATATCAGCCATTTGCAAAAAATAATTAGGTAACCATTTTCAAAGGGATTTTTAAAGCAGTGAAGGATGAATTAATGAAAAATGGCAAATTTTTATTCAATCTGGATTTTTCAAAGCTTACAAACCCGAGGTCTTAACAATGAAAGGAGTATGAAAACTTAAAATCTGGGAAAAAACTAAAAAAAAGTGTTCTTGAAATGGTAAACATATTTGCAATTATTTTACAGCAATTAGGGATACTTTGGAGCCTGTAAGTACAGATGAAAATGTGGAAGCTATTTAGTTCTCAAGTAGGTCTGAAGAATGAGGTGGGACAAGGCTAATGTAAAGTGATGGGTTTGTAATAAGACAAAACCAGCCCGAGAAAAGCCATTGTTAAGCTCAGAGGTCTCGATAAACTAATCCTTTATTAAGTAATAAAACAAATCATAAGAATTAATCAATTGAAACTTAGTAAGAAAAGCTGCATAAAAAACACATACATACCAATATTAATTCGGCCTCCATTAAGACCTTTCATAGCAATGTTGAACCCTTGACCTTCTTTCCCAATGATGTTGGATGCAGGCACTCTGCAGTCTTCAAATATAACCATACGAGTCGGCTGGGAATTCCAACCAACTTTCTTTTCTTTCTTTCCAAAGTTCAATCCTAAGGAGCAAAAATAAATGTACTTTGAAACTTTAATGCTTATTTTCTTCCAAATTCAGCACAATGATAATTCCCTCTCATAAGATGAAACAGCCAAGGTTTTTCATCCAAATTTACTGTCTGACAACAATATTAACATTGTGTGTGGATACTATTATAAAAAAATCTCAAGACACTTACCAGGCATTCCCTTTTCAACTAGCACACATGAGATACCTTTTGGTCCAGTACCTCCTGTTCTACACATTACCAAATAGACATCGGTGTCCCCTCCTCCACTAATGAATGCCTGTTAAAAATTGAAGTCTTAGAATGAATGCAATTTTTCATACTAGTCTATCAATCATAATGAGCCTTAATTCCCAGTGTGGAATTACCCAGACATATAACCTCTGAAGTATCACATATGAAAGACAAAACAACAAATAACACTTGCTGACTGGCTATATCTATCCCATATTTAACTCACTGGAAGGAAGGAAATGCCAGCCCTATTCTTTTGTGCAGAACTTGCAACACAACTAAAATGAGGAACAAGAAAAAATCCAGCCCATTAAGGAACTTTTCCTCAGTTTAAGTCTACCCTAGGGAAAGCCTCTAATACTGAATATTTGGAAATAATGACATCCACAATGGCAGTATGACAGTCAGTTTAAGCAACAAACAATATAATAATATATTGTCACTACTAGAACCTACGGTAACAATTCTGTGTACGTACATGTTAAACAAGACCTGTATTACCTTTGAACCATTCAAAATGAGGTCATCACCATCTTTTCGGACATTTGTTGAGAGAGATGCAGCATCAGATCCTGATCCTGGTTCTGTCAAACAATATGAAGCAAACTTCTCCATGGTTGCCAACTGGGGTATCCATTTTTCTCTTTGTTCATCATTGCCAAATTCATCAATCATCCAAGCGCACATGCTACAAAAATATATAGTATGATCAATGAATTATCCTCTTACCTTCAATATCATAAAAATAAACTTACTGATGTTACACAGCACAAGATAATCACCTCAAAATTAGATGTACAAAATAAATTTTTTGGGAATCCACTTAATTCTTTTGTACACAAAAATCAGTCATTAATCATCTTTCTCAACAAGCTTGTCCCTATTTGGGGTCGGGCGCATCCTCCTCGCTCAATCCCAACTCCCTCATATGTCTCTTCACAAAATCAATCCATTGCAATTTTGGTCTACATATGATGGTTCAGCAACACAAATCAGTCATTAATCTATTGTGTAATCAAAATATTCCATCCACGTCAATCACTATCCAAAAGTTACAGAAAGAAGACAGTGGTCAGGTGGTAGCTCTGTGCATGAGTGTATGGATGCAATAGTTTCAAGCAGTACATAGATTAGAAAGCATAGTTTTATCCTTTGGATCAGTATCAAAATTTTCTAAAAGGATTCTCCCAGTTTTGGCATATCCTAGATTCATCCAGTTTAACAAGAGACAACTACAGCAACAATGTCATTATTTACAAAGAATTGCAAAAACTTTTTAACTGATTTTGTCAAATGCTATAGTGTTATTAAAAGACAAATAATTTATATTTCTTAAATCTTTTTAGGTTTTTTTAAGTCTTGCACTGTATTCACTACAGCTGCCAAATACTATATCAAAATAAAGTGCCTTGTCTCCCATGATAAAAAAAAAAAAAAATTTAAACAAGGTGGTTTCAATAAGCCACTATTTTATGGAATTACTTCAAGTTGTTCATAACTTCTGAATAACCTGTAATGAAAAGAGACAAGTACTATCCTTTAGACTTGAAAACTGCACAGATCAAAACTGGTCACATGAAAATGAAAGAATGTTTTTGCAAACACAGAAGACAAATTAAGCAATGATATCTGGATATCATCCCTTGTGGTAGGGGTGTAAGAATACTACCACTGGAGGTCCTGTTAGCCATGAAAGGTGACTAAAAGGACAGCTGCTACCTTGCAGTCTTACTTTTTTAGTAAAAGGCTGGCCCACTGCCAATAACTGTGGATACTGCTGCCTTGCAGGTGGACTTTTTAGTCAAAGGCGAGACCCACCGCCAATTACTGTGGTTGATAGCAGCAAGGGCATGTGGTCGTAAAAATCCCTTTGCCAAACAATAAACCATGCGTGATGTTCTAAGAGATACAGAGAGAAGAGGTTTGTTGGAGGATGATGCCTTTGATAGAAAGCAGTGGAGAAGGTGCATCAGACAACCGACCCCTTAATGTAGGGATAATGGTGGAAAAGAAGATCATCAGTAATACTTATTAAAAAGCTGATTTTAATGATATCAAAGACCTGTTTTTTTTCTTGTAACAGATGAATATAAGAAAGTAATAATGTATTGTTCTTTGGTTGATTTGACAATTTTTCTTACCCAGAGTAATATAAAACTTTACTGAATCACAGAAAACATACTACGTATATCAAAACTTCAAATACCAATAAATTGTCATGATAAACTCACTTGACTAAAATTCAGTGCTTTATTGACAATTTTTCTTCCAGTATAATAATAAAAAAAGCTGAATTACAATAAACATGTATATATATCCATAAATTTTAGCATCAAATACTGCAAATGCAAAATATGTAACAACAATTTTTCAGAAACACACTGGCAGACAGATATACATACTAAGAAAGAGGAATCATTTTCAAGCTTGTTCGCTGAAGTTGCTGGAAAGCTTAGTGAACCATGACAAAGGCTGAACAGCTTCACAGTCTATACAGACCAGTGCCAATAACTCAAGAGATGGAATGAGTGAAAGAATCATTTCCTATTATTGTACAACTGAACATTAGTTTATGTTAACAACAACAAGGAAAACTTATTGTTTAATTCTCAGTAACATGCTTACCTCTGATCATTTGAAAAACTGTGGGGGAAATTCTAGAAAGTATTACATTTGTACAATGATCCTTTTCTAGATCCCAAAGTTATTGAAAGTGAGTTGTGAAGAGAGTGAACTTTCAACGTAATAAAAGGCCAACAAGTGCTTTATCTGCATTACATTATTTAGTATGTTTTTCTCTATACATCTACATCTTCAGATTCTAGCTCCATTACCAATAACACTGCACTGCAGAGGCTAAGAGATCTTTTTAGTTCATTATCCATTTCTTATTTAGATTTCCAGAGATACATACTTAAAATACATTCACCTCCTTGTTTAGGATACAGTCAGCTGTAATAACTGTATTGTATATTGTATTGCGTTAGTTTCATTATGACCACTGTAAAATTTATACAAAAGCCTGTAAGTATTATACTGAATAATTTCCAACAGAACACTCCTGGCTAGCCCAAATGAAGCATTATTTGCATGACTTACTTGTGAATACTTATGTAAGCAGTGGTGGAGGTACAACCTTGTGCTAAAGCTTCAAAGATAATAGAAGCATCTAAACGACTGAGACCAGTACCACCATAATCCTCTCTAGCATATATGGCACCAAATCCCAATGCTGCTGCAGCTTGCATGGTCTTAACAGGAAAAATTTCCTGAAAGCACATAAATAGACAAATAATATACAATACTTTTTTCCAATTCAATAATCTTTTATAGCACAATTAGCACAAAAAATTAGTCCAAGAAGCAATGCACAACTGTACTTTGGAATCTAACACTTACCTGTTATTGAAACATTTTATTGAGCTGTAACAAATTCTTTCTACTTCTCTGATCAAGCATAAATAGGTTGGTTATCAAAAACTTTTCTTGTGCACCTAGGCCATCTGGCAAATTTTCACTGCATTTATTGGAATATTTTACCTGCATTTGATGGCTAGTTTACCTGTAGTGCCACATTTCACTGCTTTATGTCATGTGGGAGCCACATAACTACTAATTACAAACCATGGTTGCTCCAGTCACTGTACCACAGTTTTTCATGGTCTTGAGTTCCCTTGCTTGACAGTAAGTACTTTGCTTGTTAAGTAAAAAAAAACTTATGTTAGTGATTTTTTTTTCCCAATTAGTTATTTAATTCTTCACCAATTAATCTATAAATTTTTGTTTCATTCATAACCCATTACTTTTATATACCTTATTCATGCATCTGCAACAATCAGACTCAAAATATTGGTTTAAAAAGTAAGTTATCACATATTATATGCACACATATATATACACTCTACATATGTAGTTTTCCAAGTTTTCCAGTGGCTAACTTTCTCCCTTCTTGTGTGTTTCTTGGCATTTTAACATCTTCCAGCTTCTTCTCAGAATTTAGTTATGGATTACTGTCTTATCTCCATTTAATTTTCCATCTCATTCCAAACTCCATCATTTTTGGTTAACACAATGATTTTAAGAAACACTGGACTTTCAATGAAGATTTTTCAGTAAGATTTTTGGAAAGATGGTTGACAAAGTATTAGAAGGAGCTTTGTGGCTGTCATCTACACCACAAAATAATAATACACCTAACCACCACCACCCAACACTAAAGAACTGGTGGGTACTCCAAGTACTTGTACATAGCACACCCAGGCTCACCTAGGACTCAACACCCTATGTCAAGGCGAAGAGACAGAAGGAAGGAAGAGATGCTGCCTTCGCTTCCCCCCTCAACCCTATGGCAGCCATGGACAAAGGTCCTAGGGTACTGCAGTTCTCACAGACCGTCTCTACGTCTCATAAATGATGCATCGCGAACGCTAACTTGCATTTCCTGTATGTTGTTTGTAGAATAGAAGAGAGGGATAGATTATGCTTAAAGACTACTGAGGTAGCAACTGCCCTAACATCATGAGCTCTAACCTTCAGGACAGATAAGACGTCCTCTCCAATATGGGAGTGTGCCTCTAAAATGAGATCCCTTGAAAAAATGAGGTGGCATTCTTTGACAAAGGTCTAGAAGGGTTTTTCACAGAACACCAAAGGTTACTTGCCAGTTCTCTGATTTTCTCAGTCCTTTGGATATAGTATCTAATAGCTCTCACAGGGCAAAGAGCTCTCTTCTCTTCTTCTGCTCCTAAAATATCCATTAAACTTTAGATGGTAAAAGAATGAGGCCAGGGTTGCGACAGATTATCATTCTTTGCAAGAAAGCCCAGGGTAAGGAAATGAACTGAGTTCTGGGAGAACCCAATCCTTTTTATCAATTGCCTGAAGCTCACTAACTTTCCTAGAAGTAGCTAGAGCCACAAGAAAAATTGTCTTTCTGGTAAGATCCCTCAGCGAGGAAGATCGAAGTGGCTCAGAACATGGACTCCAGAGATATTTTAGGACCACGTCCAGATTCCAAGAAAACATCTCTTGGCAGTGTCGAACCAGCTAATGAGGTCCAAGAGATCCTGATTTGAAGAGATGCCTACATCTCTGTGTCGAAAAACGGAGCTCAGCATCGACCTATACCCTCTTATGGTCAAGGAAGACAGGCCTCTGGAGTATCTCAAGTAGAGTTGTCTGAGAAGATAAAATATTATGTTTTCTACACCACTGTCTAAAAACTGTCCACTTCACCTGGTAGACTGTTAGATGATTGTCTCCTAAATTTAGCAATAGCTTCTACCATAGACCTTGAAAACCCCTATGCTCTTATGAGCTTGCTAACAGTTGAAATCCTGTCAAGGCCAGAGTGGCAATATAGGCAGTCCCCAGTTATCGGTGATCTAGTTTTATCGGCAATTTATGACGCCATAACGGGCCGAGTCCTGTTTATTGGTCCCTTTAGAGTTATGGCGCCATAATGGCACTTATGGCGCCAATAACCAGTTATCAGCCCATTAAGGCAAAATAACTTGCAGTTTCGGTTAATGCCGGTTTTCACTTATTGGCAACCCACCCAGGAACGGAACCCCTGCCATTAATCAGGGACTGCCTGTACTTTGATGAAACCTGAAATGGGGCTGTCTGAGCAGACTTGGAATCAAAGGAAGGAGCCTTGGGAAGTCTACAAGGAGTCTGAGAAGTACTAGAGACCACTCCTTCCGAGGCCAAAACGTAGCTATGTATTAGGGTCATCTTGATATTTGGTGAGACTGAATTTTATATAAGAAACTTAACAAATAATTATGTAGCTATAGGTAAGACTCATATGGCAGCTCAAATTCAAAATTTTGCGAGAAGAGATTTCCTCCAAGAGGGCTGAATACCTCTCTAATCCTACAGAGTAGGCCGTCAATGTGACAGGAGTTGTTGACCCAAGGAGGCCGCTCCCTTTGAAGGGGTATATAGTGTACCCCTCCTTCAAAAACTTTCAATACCCATTGTTATGCCCCTTGCAAACTCCATTTCTCCCAGAAGACCTGGAGCCTGACAACCACAGGGGTATGAAAGACTGAATCCTCACTTACAAGGGGAAGGCTTTAAGGAGGATTTCTTGATAGCCCGTGAGGTGAAACGAACCGTTGCTCGAGGTCTTGATTGTGATCTCTGCCTGCTGCCGTGAAAGGGCTGCGGCTGAAGAGGTGATGTTGACTTGGTGCTGAAGGTGGCCCACTCCCTGGGGCATCTTGTAAATTGTGTTAGATCTTGCATCAATTTCTTGTAGGCGCAACACAATCTCATTAACTGTGGTATGCAGAAACAGGTAGTGTCTGTCAAGAGGTGAAGAGATGAGCTGACTTCTGCAATGTGGTAACATCCCTGGAGGTAAAAGAAACCCAGAACCCCCCTCTTTTAAAGAATGCCTATGGCATAGAAGAAGACCAACTCCTGTGAGCCATTCCTAATGGGTTTATCGGCACAGGAGAGTACAGTAATCCCTCGCCACTTCACATTTCAAGTTTTGCGGCATCCGTGGATTGCTGATTTTTCAAAAATATTCATTGAAAAACAAAAATTCAAAAATACCGCCATATCGGCAGCCATATTGCAGAAACCAGTGTTGTTTCATCGTGATGCGCGAGAGAAACGGTTTCCCAGGATACCAGACAAAGAGAGAAGCTCTCTCAGAGGCTTTGTACATACCCATGGGCACTCAGACAAGGCATGTGATTGGTTCCCGGTGTGAGATCGACGAATGAAAGCACGAGTGGATGTATCCCGTGAACTGATTGGCTGCACATTATCGCATCCTCTCCCAGCTTCTTCCCTTGTTGCATCTTGCCACTCTCGTTCACGCTGTCAACTGTCTCTCGTTATCTTACTGTTGTGTTCGAAATTAACTTTTCGTTAAGCCCTTACAATGCCTCCTAAGCGCCGTGCCCCTGCGAAAGATTCATCTAGTGAGCCCAAGAGGAAGAAGAAGATGATGACCATCAGTGAAAAGGTCAAACTTTTAGATATGTGAAAACAGGGCAGAAGTTATGCCGCGGTGGCACGTCATTATGGAGTGAATGAATTGCTACATAAAAAGACGAAGCTAAACATCCGCAAAGCTGTTGTAATAAGCTTCAATAAAGAAGCAAAAACGTGTGGTAACTCCGCGCAATAAGATAATTGTTTGAAAATGGAAGTGCATTAGCCTTGTGGGTTGCTGATTGCAGGAAAAAAAAACATAAGTTTGGACACTAATATCATTAAGACAAAGGCCAAATCTCTCTATGATCAAACCTTGCCCGATGACGACAACAAAGGAGATGCTGAAGAAGCCATCGAAGATGATCCTGACAAACCTCAAGCCAGTACTAGCTCTGCCACAAGTGATTTGCCTCCTTGAGGACAAGGCTTTACAGCCAGCAAAGGCTGGTTCGATAAATTTCAAAAGAGATACGGCCTCAAAAGCATGCCTTTGTATGGTGAGGCTGCCTCTGCCGACACCAACGCTGCTCGTTGTTACGTGGAGGATGGGTTTCCTAAGCTCATCAGTGATGGCGGCTACCTCCCTGAGCAAGTTTTTAACATGGACGAGACAGGCCTCTTTTGGAAGAGGATGCCTTCTCGTACATTCCTCTTCAAAGATGAAGTGAAGAGGCCAGGCTTCAAGGCCCACAAGGACCATGTCACTCATCATGTGTGGCAATGCTGCAGGCTTTATGCTTAAGCCAGGCCTTATTTTTACTAAGGCCAAAATCCAACGGGCCTAAAAAACAAAAATAAGGCTCTGCTCCCCGTATATTTGGATGCATAACTCTAAGGCCTGGATAACGAGAGCCCTGACCCTCGAATGGTTCCTCCATTGCTTCATTCCCCAGGTGCAAGCCCTTTTTTTGTTTATCTTGGCTCCAAGAAAGGGGCCCCCCTCCCCCCTTTTTTTAAGGTTCCCCTTTTTCCTTCTTGATGGACTGTGCAGGAGGCCATGCAACAGACCTACGATATGATGGGGTTCAGATCGAGTTTCTGCCCCCTAACACCACATCTCTAATTCAGTCGATGGATCAAGGTGTCATTCGTGCCTTTAAGGCACTCTATACTCGTTCCACGATGGGAGGGCCCCTCAAAAATCCGTGGCAGTCGACGACGACGAAGAATGCTTCACCTTGAAAAAGTACTGGCGTAACTACGACATTGCGTCATGCTTGACTAATATCCAGCAAGCATTGAAGGATGTGAAAACTGAGGCCATAAATTCTTGCTAGAAGAAATTATGGCCTAATGTGGTGCATGACTATGCAGGCTTCACTCCTGACAAAGGTTCATCAAACTTGGCGGTGGAGAAGGCAGTGAGGCTGGCTCGCACTTCCATTCAGGGATGAAGGATTTGCCATCATGAAGGACGAAGACATCAACGGCCTTATCGATGCCCACTCGGACCCACTGACAGATGAAGACCTTGAGATGATGAAGTCTGCAAGTGAAGAAGAAAGTGAAGAAGAGCAAGACGAAGAAATTGAAGAGTGTGGCCTTACCCTGGAGAACCTGCAACAATTGTGCAACATGACAAGGGCAATGCAACGATTTACACAAGACATTGACGATAATATGGTTCGAGCTGTCGAGTTTAGAAACTGTGTTGATGGGGTTATGTCCTTGTACAAGGGCATTTTGCAGCAAAAGAAAAAACAACGACAGCAACTACCCTCACTATGTTCTTCTCCAAGGTAAAAACGCCAGCTACACCATCATCGCCTCCAGCAACAAGAGCCGCCCGAGTCGAAACCTGAGGCCTCTATGAGTGGAGTGGGAGCCTCTTCTCAGCACCACCAGCCTCTTCGCCTCTCTCAGAAGCAAATGTTGACGATCCAGCACCGATAAAATATGACGATAAGGTGCTTCCCGAACTGATTTAAAGGCCTCATTATACCTTCATCACATTCATCGACTCCACAGGTCTGTCATCGTCATCATGGTCATAGTTGTCATCATTGTTATCATTGTCGCCGTCATTACTGGAGTCAAGTCTCAAGATACTACTGTCATTGGTGAGTAGAACACCATATATGTATCGTATGAGAGAGAGCTAGTGAATGTATAATATTTAAGGGTTTATAATTCTTAACTAGATTTAAGTAAAATATATGAAGGTGAGTGAATGTATGATATTAAGTTTTCATAATTAAATAGATTTAAGTAAAAATGATATTGTTATGATACAATAAAGTTTGTTCATACTTACCTGGCAGATATATATATAGCTGTATTTTTTTTCTTGAAGTCCGACAGAATTTAAAAAACTTCCGACACAACGCAGTGGTCGGCCAGGTGGTTAGTACCCATTCCCGCCGCTGGGAGGCGGGTATCAGGAACCATTCCCATTTTCTATTCATAATTTTTATTTCCACTGTCCCCTGAGGGGAGGGGAGGTGGGTGGGGTACTTGATTATATATATCTGCCAGGTAAGTATGAACAAACTTTATTGTATCATAACAATATCATTTTGTTCATGAAACTTACCGTCAGATATATATATAGCTGAATCCCACCGTTGGAGGTGGGAAGGGACAGAATAGAAGGATTTTGGGAAACAAATGCATGCAGATGATTTACATCTTGGTTCCACCTGTTAGCATAGCTGACTTCGTGATTACTGTCACCCAAGTCTGCTTCTGCTTTACTAGAGTTGCCAGCGAGGTAGAGACCTATAAAGCTGGTGCACTCCAGATGATCTGTCACCAGGGCCTGACCACAATGTGACTAGACCATATTGACCATACCATGAGGGCTAAGAAGTAAATAAATATATATATATATATAAATATATATATCACCACCTGACCAACCTAGCCAAAGTTAAGGTGTGTTAACTAAGGCTTAAGAGTTAAGAAGTCGCCGTTGTTGGTGACTCAACAACTAAATTAAGAGCTCTTCCTAACCATTTTCTACAGGATGGATGAGTGGTACTTCTTGCTCCCAAGATTGTGTCTGCAGACACGTATGGCCCTAGCGAGCAGCAGATCTCATATGCCATCTTCACATCTCGCAGGGAGTGTGAAGTGAACACAGAGTTGCTTCGCTAAAACATGGTACTCAGGATGTTGCTGATGCCATGCTCTGTTAAATGCTTCCGAGGCCGCGCCCTCACCTCGTGAGCATTCAGATAAAAAGATTTCAAAATCTTTGTGCAAACACAATGAAGGAGCATTTTTGAAAGAACTCCTTAAAACACTTAAGCCAGGGTGTTCTTCGATATGGGCAAGTCTGGTCTTTTTCGGAAACACTGCAGATTGCCCGAATGACTTCGACTTTCTTGAGTTTTATGTAGATAAAACTTGAGAGACCCGACAGGGCACAGGACTCTCTCTGGCTCCTGCCCACTAACTTGTGCCATCCTGCTTCCAAGCTCCTGGCCCAAGGAAACAAAACGGGTTTCCATTCTTAGGCCACAACGGAAGGCTTAGAGAGCACACCGCCTTGTGTTATCTAAAGCCAAAACTTGTGACGATGGCTTAAAATCTCACTAACCTTCTTTGTCGTATCTAGGGTGGTTAGAAGAAGGCCTTCCTGATCACATGCAAGAAGTTAACAGGTAGGAGAGGTTTCGAATGGGCTTTGACATCAAGAACTTCAGACTACGTCTAAGTTCCATATTGAAAGCTTCGATCTGGACATGCACAGTCAGTCCGTCTGTACTAAAGTCAGGTGACCGACCAGTTGACCAGTCAGACGAATCAAGGACAGCAAGGCTGTACCCTGAAGACCCCATAAGGCCACTATTCTTCACTGAAGGATGAGTGTCTGGACTGCCTGGGCGATTCAATTTAAGCAAACCTTGGGGGGTGTATCAACGCAACACAACGTCGTCAGCGAATCAACTCCTGAGCAACTCCTGACTCGAGCTTCTGGTGCCAGGAGGAAAGGAGCGAGGAGCAAAAAGGCGATTCAGTCCCGAAGGAAGAATGCCTGACAGTCCAACCTGGTCTGTTACATGATCATCGGGGGTGTATAAACGCAACCGACTTCGTCAACAAGAAACTCAGGGCTACTATATGTCGCCTGATCTCGCACGAGTGTCTGACTCCGAGAAAACAGGTGAGACAAAAAGTAGATGGTAAGCGAGTTTCGAGATTCCACAGAAACTCAAAGATCGTGAAGGGCTTTGGTTTTGTTTTTGACAGACGCAAATCTCTGAGCCCAAAGGCCATCAACAACATATTTACGTATTCTTTAATAGTTGTGACTGCCAGCTTATCCCATTCTTCAGACGGAAATGGAAGACGGTAATCTTATTCCTGTCAACATCTTGATAGTCTGAACGTAGTCAGACTCAGAGAGGAGAGGTTATAGGTACCTTTCGAGTTAGAGTAGACTGACTCTCTCGGAAAAGGTCCTTGGAAAGTGAACTAGGAAGGATGTGACCTCTGTGATCCAGGATCCTGAAGGCCAACATGGGGCGATCAGCGTCATTGTCCGCTCCCTGTGATGTCATAAATCCTCTTATTACATTTCCTAAGCGATTGAAAAAGGGGAAAAGAGACTAAACATCCATCCCCGTTCAATATCATAGGATGGCGTTTAATGGTACCAATCCCGGATCGAGAATAAGGGAGCAGAGAAGAAGAAGCCTCTTCGTCCTCAACATATCGAAGAGAAGAATGAAAGGGCGTCCTAAACTCTCCACTTACTTCTAAAGAAAGATTCCACTCGGAAGTTAATAGTTGCTGCCGTCGATCGAGACGATTCGTACGGACTTTTGCAATCCTGTAACGAACCCTCTAGAGGATCGTTACATTCTACGCCTGTTGTTATAATAGGCTCTTTCTCGTAAACTCGAACAGGGACCGAGAGAAGATACTTCTAAAGATATGAGAGAGCTTGTGGAATATCAGAGTTGATCTGGACCACTGGTTCCCAAAAACTCGTTTCGAGAACTGGAGGGATGACCGAATGCTTTTACTTCTTTCAGATTAAGATCCAGGACATCTGAAACCCTATCCAGATGTCCGGCACCTTCTATCACCTCAGGTGATAGACGCACTGAGAGATGTTCAGAATCATTCCTAGATCTTGAATAATATTTCAGTTTCCCGGTAGGAAAAAACTGTGAAGGTCTGAATTGCAGTAAATTGGGGGAAACAAACTTCTTCAGGAAGGAAATGGTCCCCAGCAAGCTCATCCATTCCCTCCCGAGTATGCTTACTTCCCTAATAAGGCTGCACTTTGCCTAAGCTGGAGAGCATATAAAATGTTGCAGGTAAAAGACGCGTAGTTTCTATATACCGTGCGGTAACGAGCACCGAAAGGATTAAGAGATAACCTCTGTTGAACCATAGTAAGGCAAAACGAATGCAAACGTTTTTTATTCATTCACGTAAGAAATCCCCTCAATCTTAGGCTAAAGTCCGTGATTGTAGGACAGAGATACAGTTAGTCAGTCAATCCCACAGGAGAGACGTAACCGCCAACACAGAGATACGGTTAGTCAGTCAATCCCGCAGGAGAGAGAGACGTAACCTACCGCACATGACAGCGCACGATCTGTTACTGGCTCGGTTGGACTGGAGGACAGACACACAGCAGCAGCAGCTTACGAACGTCGTCTCTTAACTTTATGTCTGGGTTGCCAGCTACCCTATTCTACGAAGAAATAGGTCCGTTATTTTTTGAGCAGAAAGAGACTCTCAAGCCTGGTATATTTAAGCGAAACAGAAAACGCTAAAATATAGGATGCGTTGTGTCGTCAGAACACTACCATACAACGGTAAAAGATAAATCGGAAAACTCCTCGAAGGCTGCAGGGAGTAACGATCAAATGTCCTTAAAATAATAGACAACAGACCTCTCGGTTTGCCCATCCGAAGAGGTAACTACAGCAAGCGTATATGACTTGAACCAACCAGTAGTAAAATAACGCAAGGCAAAATATGATATTATATCACAAAAAAGTTTGTTCATACTTACCTGGCAGACTATATATAGCTGAATTCGGAAATACAGCTACATACATACTGACAGGCAAGTTTCAAGAACAAAACTTAGAGAATCAAAGCAGACAGCTCAAGCTTCCTTATGGTATTGGACATAAGCGTTCATTGACGTAGTCTACAAGTCTATTTCTTGTACGAGTCTGCGAATGACAAATGAGAGCTCTTCCGAATCATGTCAATAAGAGCTTAATCGCTTACGCAATATCAAGTTAATGAGATGTTTGTCAATGAGAACTAACCCATTTACGGGACAAAGAGATATTTTGTCAATGAGGGGATACCCACTTACTTGACAAAACGATAGTATATTGTCAATGGGGGAAAGTCAATGAATTGACAAAACGTAATCCAGGAAGTCGAGCATTTTATTTTTCCGATTCCCGTCTCAAACGAGGAAGGGCAAGAATCCTGTTAAGAGACTGGGCTTACGGCAGGTAGAACGACGATGTTCAATTCGGCAGCGTAGTCCCGACTAGAAACTAACAAAATCTATCATCTGAAAAACCCTTTCAGATGGGCTAAAAAGCTTGCAAAATTATCCTGGGAAGAGGAAGAAACTCTCCAACCAGCTTCCTCTCCCGTATCACAACTAATGCCTGCTAAAGCTTAAAATTTATTGGCAGTATGGCAAAGGAAAATCCTGTCTTGCGCTTTCCTGAAGAGCGTCCTTTTGATGAGTGCCTTTGCAAGAATCCTACTGAACGTTGCCGAGAGTCCTGACGTGCAGGACGTCAAGCCTTTTTTTACATAACCCGTAACTGCCTTATCGCAAAGTCTTGACTGCGGTAGAGAAAACGAGATCTTCCCTTGAGCTTCCTTAATCCATCCACCTTTGCGAAAAGCAATATAATATTGACAGAGACCTCTTGAATTCACGAAACCCGAGGTCTTGCTGGGTTTCGAAGACGAAGTTGTCTGTTTCACTTTAAGCTTCCTCCGAAGCACTGCTTACTTCACATTCTTGAGGCTCAAATCTTAAGAGCTTGAAGAGTTCAACCGAAACGTTCAGCCAGGAGACAAACCTGGCGTGCGCTGGCGCGCGCTCGGCGTCCACTGGCGAGGACGCTCGGCGTCCTGGCGCGCGCTCGGCGTCCACTGGCGAGGACGCTCGGCGTCCACTGGCGCGCGCTTGGCATGCACCCGCGCGCGCCTGGCGTCCATCCGAGCGTCCCGTTCAAGCCGAGCGTCAAAAGAAGCGTGCAGAAAAGCGTCACGCTCCTGACAGGCGTCAAAACAAGCAAGAGAAACTGCCTTCTTTTTCATATTTCTCGGTGGAAAGACGTACACGTGATCAGGCGACGTTCGCCTTCTTACTTCTCACTGAAACGCATAACGAGAGAGAGGGGACGTGAAGCGTCCTCTTCTATAAAGCTTCTATTTAGAGGGCGCGAGTCCTTCCGAGAGCTCCAACCCCTGCACGGGGAGGACGCCTCGGAGGACGAGAAGCAATCCTTCGAGATTCGTGCACGTGCACGATCTTCCGCAGCCTGGGAAGCGTCAACAGGTCCTACCGAAGGGACGCCAGATCGATGTGGGTTCCCCGTAACCCTCCTTCGGCTATCGACATGCCCTCTCCCTGGTCCTGGGAGTCCGACATACGTCTTCCTTACGGAATTTTTTAGACCATAAAGTCCCCCTCCAAAACACTCCTTACATGACAAATCTCAAGAAAGAAGCAAGACCCATACCCCTCGTGCATACCAAGTGCGGATCTACCGAAGCTTTCGATAGCCACACCCTATCTTTGCAGACAACACCCTCTGAAACTAGCCTAACTAGATTCAGATATCTTATGCAAAAATGAATCAAATTCAAATCAATTTAAGATAGCGTATGCCTAGCCACAAATCCAAGTAAATAAATTAAAAGACAATTAGGATACTTAGCGGCAATGAAGTTTCCAAAATCCTAAGACGGAGGTACTGAAAACAGGTGTTTTCAGCACCGGCGACAGAAAAATTATGAATAGAAAATGGGAATGGTTCCTGATACCTGCCTCCCATGCGGCAGGAATGGGTACTAACCACCTGGCCGACCACAATGCGTGTGTCGGAAGTTTTTTAAATTCTGTCGGACTTCAGAAAATACAGCTATATATATATCTGACAGGTAAGTTTCATGAACAAATATATATAAAGTATAAATATACATATTTTAAACATTCTGGTACCCAACACACACACACACACACACGGAAATTCCTAGGGGGGCCAATCCTACTTCGCAGATCACTGTACTCTGAGCAGGTCTGCAGCACTGTCTTCTGGTAATGAAGAAAATCTGTGAACTTTCCTGGTTAATGTTCCCACAGACCAATCGAAGAAGCTCAAAACCTCAAATATCTTAAAAAGGTCCTTGAGCAAATGATCTACCTATCATTTTAGCAGAGGAGAAGGTGGACCTACAAACTACACTGAGTTGATGAGCCCAGAAAAGTCCCCTTGGGAGAAGGCAGCCACTCCTAAGGAAGGGGCTTTTCCTGTAATGTACGACAGATACCTTCTGCATGAGAGATGAGAGGGTGGAATACTAAAGGAGGCCTTGCCCTGTTTTCTCTTATCAGAAAGCCAACCTTCCACTTCACACAAAGTCTTTGAAGAGGATGAGAGAACCAATTTTAGATAGTCTGGCTGAATCCGCTGGCTGACTGCTCATCATGAAGAATGAAGCCGGAGAAACAGGAACTGTTGGAAAGAAGAAATCAGAGAAGTTCAGTAACAAATACCTAAGCAAGGATGTTTAGACTGATGGCGCAGAGTCCTGGCCTAGATCTTCCTCATCCAAAGAAATCAGGGACAAGGAAGGATTCGTATGAGCTTTAACTGACGAAGAAGTCTTCTGAAGGAGTCCCAAAATGCTAACTGATGCTGGACAGGAACTAATGAAGGGTTCCGTTCCACTGAAGTTGGAAGACCCGTACCGGGTAATGGATTAGAAGACAAGAGCGCTGGAGCTGGCACCGGGCACTTGGAAGAAGATGCCAAACTGACATACCTTACAGACCTTACAGACCTTACATCTTGTTCGGGTTGCCCCAGGTCCCTAAGTGTGAGGCACCTCTAATGTCTACCAAAGAGTTGCTGGCACCAGGCAATCAACTGATACATACTGGGCACTTGGGTGCCAGAGGTTGCTCGGAGACTGCGGGGCACTCAGGGGCTAATAGGCAATTGGGCTCTACTGGGCACCTGATCAAGGTGTGTGGGCACTTGCGAGAGGAAGGGCACTTGGAAGACAACAACAAGCAGTTATAAGATGAAGATGAGCGCCTCAGTGCCAAACACTAGCGCTCAGTCGAAGAAAAGCATTCAGGGCTGTTCCAATTGCTGCAAGAATGTTGAGGGCTATAGGAAGGTTCTCTGAACCTTTTGCTGGCTAGCGGGGGAGATTGGTACCTGTTCATCAAACGTCTCTTGAGGGGGCGAGACTCATTCGAGAAGTGGCACTGGTGCTTCCTACTAGGACTGGAATCTCCAGATCTTGAGGAGAGGTAATGCACATCCAAGATGCCTTTCCAATGGCTGTCTTTTGTCGCAACCTGGGACGCAACAGGTATGACCCCACCAACCTCCCTTGGGCTTTCAGTATGCCTCCTCCTAGGATCAGGGGAGTATGGTAGTGACCTTTGCCTAAGAGTGTTGGTGGGATGGGCAGCCACCTCCTTCACTATCACTTCACTCTATTTTGTCCATAAGGACACGCACTAATTCCCCTAATTGGGCCACTGTATATTTACAGCAAGACCAAACCTTATGGTCAAACTTGGACTTGAGGCTGGTGAAGCAATTGGGTTCGGAAGCTCAAGGGCTACGTGAAGGAGTAGGTGGTATCTGAGGAGAGCTGGACATGGGAGAGACTAAGTGACCAGGAGAAGAGACAACAGTTACATCTACACTACTGGCTCTGAAGTCTGCAGAGCTAGTTCCTTTGCTTTCTAGTTGCCTTGCAGATTCACATAACTGTGTGGCCTTTTCTCAAATCATATAAAGTCTTAGGAAGCCCTTTTTATAGCAATTCTGCACCTGTAGAAAAGTAATTACTGCCATACAAGAGATAAGAATTTTGCACATGATTCAGTGTTTTTGAACCTGCTGCACAGATTGACATATCCTTTTTATATGTACTTCTGTCAAATTATTGGTACCTTAATGGCATGCAACCTCAGCATGCCTCCACAGTATCGTAAGAAGAATTTCTAGCAATTTAATCAGGTAGCAATTTTAGCAGCATGACTGAATTCAAGATTTTATAGCTTTATCATATTGAATTCTCAAGAACTAGAAACAATACTGATCATTGTGTAGGACAAACACATTACTGAGACTAAATGCCCAGACAAAGCTGCTAGTAATGTCCAAAAGCTCACAGATCCAGTTCTTTTATGAACTGTAACATAAAAAATTCACAATTTTTAATATTGTGGAAACATTTACGCTAATACTATATAAAAAACATTATTTTAAGTATTATTTACCTTGTGATCTTTAGTTTCTTCTACATTCCCAACTTTGTTCAATAGCTGCAGCTTTACCATTTTACATTTTTCTCAACAATAGACAATGTTTTCTGCTGTTTGCAAACATGGGAGTGTGAACTTTTGTAAGTTTTTACTTATAGGTAATTTGACCATACAGTATACCATATACTACTGGTTAGAAAGAACATAATGTACATATGTGTATTTGTACTGAACTATTTTAATTTTAATTAGAACATTTCTACCCTCTGCCATTCATTTCCAGGTTTATGCAAATAGTTGCAATCTTCCAAAGAATACTATTATTTTGTGATGACCATTCTGGAAGTAATAAATCCACATGATCAAAATCAGCAAATTTTAGTTTTTAATATCCTTCAAATAACTTTTTTTTTGTTATACATAGTACATGAAACATTTGAATAACTCATCTGTCTAGCTGAAGGACAATTTCTCTCTTCTTTTCATTGCCCATAAAATCCACAGGCCACCACATCTCCCACTTAATAAAAGGGAAAATGTAACCACCTGATTATAGGTTTGGAAACTGTTTCTTTTTCTATAGCACCTCCATGCTTTGAAATATTCTCCCAGGTCTGGGTTGACCTTGTAACCAACAGCTTTCAAACATGAAACAGTTGATACATTACTTCCTTCAGGTGTGGGCAAGACAAGGACATTAGAATGATTATTCCATCAACCTATGAATAATATAGCTACACTTAAACACTGCCAAGCATGTGTCAACTTTTCCTATCAATATATTTTAATGTTATCCTTATAATTTAAAATTTCAATTTAATTATTTAATAGTTTAAATGTTTTCTTAAAGTGAAAGAAAATTTCCTAAAATTAATTACATCCAAACAAATAAATTCCAGAAACACTAACCTTTTCATCCCATTCTGCCATATGAGGTAACATTTCATTTAGAGCAAAATCTGTTGCTAACTTCTGGATGGCACATTGTTCTTCTGTCAGCCCATGTGATGCTGGAAAGATTAAGTAAGAATAATATACTATAAAAAATGTAGTACTTTTTATTATAAATAATTCTTGCAGATAAAAACAACTGATTTACTAGACCTTCGTGTATGATACAAATTCTTTTACAGGTGAGAGTTACCCTTCATCGGGAAGTACTGACCAAGAGTGCAAAAGTGCCGCAACCCTTTTACCCTTGGAGACACAAGGAGATCACTGGAGACCAAAATAATACCAGTGGTGATGACAGGACAACAAACTATTCTGCCATCATCATTTGTAAATCCTCACTGACATGGAAGAACTAACTAACCCCCCCCCCCCCCCCACACACACACACAATAAAACTTTGTGTTATTCCTCTACATAATTTATCACAATTTTTAAGAGTTAATTGCATTTTTCTCAACTATACAACCACCCTGAGGTCCTTTACATTACAAGAATTATCTTCAGCAAAGCTGGAAACGGCTCCTAGACTTTTATAGCAAGGTAGTTTGGTAGTTGAACTACCACCTAGGTAGAGGGGGGAGCTCCGCTCACCTGGGTGTATGCATACCACTTTGCTTTCGGCCGTCATTGAGTTCACACGTGTGTTACATTGCTCTCTGCTCTACTGTAATTAGCTTTTTTCCCCTACTGCATATTTAGTGAGACTGTTCCTTTTTGTTTTATATTATTCAGTGCATTGTGTATGTTTGCTGTTGTTACTGATAAATTGCAACATGCAAACCCATGATTTTACTGAGCTGGCATCTAAAGCCTCCCTCCCCAAGTGCGTGTGCCCTGGGGTTGGAGGCAAGAGATTGTCTGTGGATGTCAATCTGCATGCTCTCTGCACATCTTGCCGAGGGCAGGACTGCAGCCTGGACCTAACTTGTAGTGAATGTGTTTCATGGTCCTCTGCACAGTGGGTAGGTTTGCTGGAGGAAACGTTACAGGAGGAAGGGCACCCCCAGGCATCATCCGGCGGTTTTTGACGACCCTTCTGTCTCCTTCGTGCCAAACCCTTCGTCCTCGTTTCTGCTGCACAGTGAGCTTCACTGCTCATATAACTCTTTCGTGGAGGAGGCATCCTCCTCTTCCTCCTCCTCTGAGTCGTCAAGCGGAGAGGATGGGGGAGGAGGCGGGGATTCGTGATGCCATTGATAAGGAGGCCTTGTTGTTGCTCAGAGGGAACTTGGGGTTTTTTTCCCTCCCGGAGCAACCAGTGGCCCCCTCCACTGATCTAATTATCCTGTTCTTTACAATGATAAAAAATTTTTTTTTTTTTTTTACTTTGCAATCTTGGTGTGATCTTGGTCTAGACAAAGTGCCTAAAAAACAAAGAATATCTCAAAACTGATAAACAGAAATTCCTGTCTGTTTGAATACTACTGTATAATTTCCACTAGTATCAAGATCTTCACCACAACAAAATTAAATAAGATACCTGCCTTCAGCTAACTCATGATGCCAAAACTTGGTCTCCACCTTCAAATGGGATGCAACCCTGACTAATACAGTAACCCATAATTTAACCTAAACCTCAACAAGGATTCTTTCACCTCCCAGAGATCCATCTAACTTACCAAACAAGACTTAAGACACTGTGTCTTTCCCTAATGGGAGGATTGACTTAATCTTTTTTAAATGTACACCTTATATAAACGTTTGAAGAAGAAGGAAGGTCCCCCAAGGTCATGTGAACTATGGCACAGCCTGCCAGGTAGTCTGACACACACCAAGCTCTCCGAGACCAAAGGGTTGTATTGATCTCTTAGGTATAGACATTATTGTTTGTAACTGCTGGGAAAATGTCTACAACTGTACCACATTGTAGGGTACAAGAATATGGATATCACTTGATATATTAAGTGTTACACTATTAAATTCAGCAAAAATTTTCAAGAAAATAGCCTTTAACCAAAATTATATCACTTGTAGGCCATATGGTCTCAACAATGGACATGAAACACTAAAACCTAAAAAAAATAAAATCTGTTTCCTGTTACACACCTGTCATTTTACATCTACCTAATCCTGAAGTCAGCAGCTCTCCAGACACAAACCAAGAGGACATTGTTATCTATCACCTGACAGGTATCCTTCAGGGTAGCACTTCTAGGAAGCACCTCTGACGGTAATGAAGTCATTCCTCAAGTTGTCCAGATGTGCTAAGAAGCCCAGGATTAGGAGAGACCGCATATTTTGCATACTCATGAGTTTGTCTTGAAAATAATTTTATTCTTTTAAAATCTTACTTAACTTAGCCACATTAGTTTACTATACTTCTGCCTGAGCACCAATGGACCCTGAATACCAAAGGACATACACAATTAAGCAGCTTAAGCAAACCACAACCATCTGGGAAGAGCTTGGCATTTGCACCTGGGTCATCACTATCGGACAATGAGTGCTGATTACTCACATTCACATATATTAAACACCTCGCCCAAGCCATGGGAAATGAGCAGAGAGCAAGTACTGAGATGGAGCAGTTATGGAGAAAGAAGCTGAAAAGATTAGGCTGGCCAGAGTATTTCCATCCCAGACACCAGCAAACTCCTCTTCATCCTCTCCATTTCTTGGCAAACCTCTTCCACAAGAATAGAGACCAAACAGCACATTATTGCACATAGAACCAGAGCTACAAGAGCAACCCATGCATAACAAATAACAGAAAAAAAAGGGTATCCACCAATGCAAGAGGACATAAAGTAGCCACACCTCCACTAATCATTTTTCTTGATGTCTACTGTGAAAATAGGACACAACCACCATACATACAAGAGGGAGATCAGAAGAAAAGTTTCAAACAAATCTGGAAATAGAGTGCAGCAGACACATCTGTCCTCCACCATGGCCAAAGAAAAATTACTGGCTCACAGCGAGTGGGTGACTCCTCCAAGCCCACCTCCATTTAACCATCTTGTTACCAAATTCTAATAGCCATTTCCAGTTTGAGCTGAGTTGGAACAGCTGTCAGTATATTTTACATTTGTAAACAATTGAGGATTGAACAGCTGGCTAACATTTATCTTAAGATTAATGCAAAAACAAAATTTTTTAGCCTACTAGAAACACTACAGTATAATAAATGGTTGAATGATGGTCAATTCTGGCAGTTTTTCCACAGAGAATATAGGAGGCAGTTGAATGTCACGTATTTAATATTAAAAATGTGACAGATTAAATCATATTTTTTAAGTTTAGCATTACTTTTTATTTTGATGGTGTTCTGTTCCAAGACTTCTTCCACATGTGTAATTCATTTGCATTTATTGGGGCTTTTGTTTTCATATTACAGAAAACTACTGTTTTCAAACAGTTAAACCTATAAATACTTTATGCAAGGTGTACCAGGTTAATTTTAGACTCCAGCCATTTTTCATGAGTTTCCTCGGTTTCTTCCATGCCAATAAATTCATCACTTTCAATATACAATGCCTGATCTCCCCAAAACTGTGTAAATCTTAAGCCAATCAGTGGGACTGTAATCATTTATATAGGGTTACTAAAGGAGAATGTTATGTGTGCAGTTTTTTCTATTTTTCCATAACTACTTTATGCCGGGAAACTTACTTGGAAATGGCATGTATAATTCAAGACCCTTGACTTTCCAGAAAGTGGTGTGTGTCTTTGCCTAAGTGTAACGAATAGCAACATCTTCCAGGAGAATTATCAAATTGTGACATTTTACCTATCAAAATAAAAACCAGTATATTCTAAATTACCCAAAAATCAAACCACTGTCTGGTGTCAACTGTTACTGCAATTTGTCATATTAACATTAGGTAGCTATCCAGATAAAGTTCATGTAATCAGGAGAGAAGTTAACAACTCTCCTCTAATCAATGACTGTCCAAAGTGTATCATGGGGGTTACTTGCAGACTAAGGGTAGCCTATAAGCTATTTCAGAAATGGCTAAAAAATATTGAAAAATTTCCAAGTGCAAACCAGTTTAGGACAGCATCATTAAATACTGGAAAATTTACTTTATTTAGCAACAATAATGAATACAGAGGGGGAGGTAAGAAAGACTATAGCCTATTATGTTTATGACAGCCAGGCTAATGACAAAAAAAGGCTCACTTTCAGATATCCTAGAGTTACTTTTGGCTCCAACCCCTTGGAAACCCTTCTATGATTTACAGACTTCGAGGGCCCCAGACCTGGCTAAGACCTAACACCTGGTTAGGTTAGTTTATGGAAGGTTCATAGGTGGCCCATGCAAACTGGCGAAGAATTAAAGTAGAACTGAATAGCTGGCCTCTTCCATAGCGCAACCACCTTCGCAAAAAAGTACTTGGTATTTCTACAGAAGCAGTCTGCACGGACGGCAAGGAACGTAACCGCGGATACAACATCCACTTGGGATTGGGGCGTCCAATGTGTTTCACCGTGTTTAGTACTGGCCCCTGGAGGGTTAATTACAGTCATCCAAATAAATATTACTAGGTACTACTACTTAAAATTCTTGTTCAGTAGCTAAAACTGCATAGAAAAACTGCAACTGCCATAATCTAGGCCGCCGCGGATAAGTACCCTAGATCTCCCAAGTACTTTAACACATCCTGTAATCCAGGATAGACATTAGACAAGAGCCAGCGTCCGTCGAAGCAACACCTCGAGACCTCTACTTTCCTCTCGAAGTAAGTTTTTTCTCCCAAGTCACAATTATTAGGCCATTAGGTATTTCCGATTTTCGGGAAGGTGGTCGCGCTATGGTAGAGGCCGCCGGCCATTCGGTTTTTACCCTAGCCTATCACCAAAACTACCCTAAGGTAGTTACACTAGAACTAGGGGGCCAAGAGCTATGCTAGTCCATAACTTACGGTCGACTGAAGTGACATAACTCCTGCCACTGACAGTGTCAATCACAGATGAACCTTGACACCTGTATAGGAGTAAGGGCCTTGGGTTGATCCGTCCATGACCGACGAACCGAGAGTTCTTTGACAATCCACTGGAAAAGGCCTTTTGTAATACTCCGGTAACGCTGCGAAACCCAGCAACTGGAGACATTACTGTTAATCTGCGTTAATTTTTATATAAACTATTTAGATAAGTTAATTATACACTTAAATTAATTTTCTCCAGACAACACGAATCGAGTGGGAATTGTTTTGTAAAATCCGGTTTGTTATTCAATTGGGTGCGTTCATAAGCATTAGAACTACAACATGTAAACTACATATGATCGTCAGTTTTGGAAGACGAAAATTTCTCAAGGGTATCTAAGGCAAAACACAGCAAGAATATGTCTGTTCTAAGATAATCGTGTTATTTACAGTATACCATATGAGTGCATCTAAAAATGTACACGAAACACACAATCCATGTTATACAAGTCAGGGGTAAACATTAAGAGATTGAACGTTGCCGGCTTCTTCCTCTTTCCCATCCGAATATAACCTGCGAGTACTCGAACTGAAATCTCGTTCAAAATGGTAAATAAGCCTCAATCGTGCACTTGGTTAAGCAGACCTTGCTATGATTTGCTTGCGCGATTTGTATGCAAGAATTTACTAATGTACATTTGAAAAGTGTCAATTATTAAACCAGTTTTGAAAGGTCCTTAAGATCAATGACACAAGTTTAAACAGACGTTCCAACTTTGTCATCCCACATCCCAGTCCAAAATGCTAGAATAAGTGATTATTGGTCAATTAATTGACTTAGAAAGAGTAAATGCTTTGCTAGACGACCAGACAAATTGTAGAAAATTGTATTCCATAATGTGTACTGGTTGCTATGTTGTAAATTATCTTTTTGATATGATGTACGAGAACAAATGCGGTATCGTTGTCTTGCTAAATTTTAGTCAAGTGTACCTACTACAGTACTGACCTGCAGTAAAGCTTAATGTACTTTCGGACGAAACCAAATTTCCTTTCTCCATAACGCATGCTAATACAAACAAGAAACTAAACAGGGTTCCTACGAGTATTAAATAATGGATTGAATTTAAGCAACTTAAATAAGATTAAATTAAAGACGAATTTACAATGGTAGGGGAGGGAAAAAGATAACTTATGTAATCTGGTGACAGTCATGTGAATATGAATAGAATATTAGTCTCCAATGCTGACCAGCCCTTGATTATGGGGGCGAATTATCTGAGCTGTAATTTTTCTCTTAACCTCCAAAGTAAAAATGCTGTTAAGGTTACAAGGCATCAACTTCAAAATGCTCTCCTTGGTAAAGAAATTTCTGAAGAGCGTTCTATAAAGAAAATTGACTTGTTGCGTCTTTAAGAGAGTTGGCTACTTGGCAGTCACTGTCCTTTAGCTCATGGCCATCTCCCTGTACATTGTAACTTTTCTGAGCAAACTTTTTCAATGTAAACAGAGACGCATGAACTAGAGAGATGAAGGCCAATAAATCAGCGCAAAAATAGACCAGAAATAAAATCTATTTATGCTCGCCCGCCCCCCCCCTCTCCCCAAAAAGTTCATTAATTACATACAAACTGCTGCACTACGACATACTAATCTGGACTCGAAATTGGATCGGACGAGAAGCGGTGCTTTGAACGTGGTATGGCCATTGGCACTCAGAAATTGGCCATTGCTAATTTACAAATCAACTAGAATCTTTTTTGCTGAAAAATAATTACTGTCACTGATGATGATAACTAGTACAAGAAGAAATTACAAGAAAACATAAATTAGAATTGAAACACACAACAAAAGCTTGAACTTTTCCAAGGCAATGAAATGTGATATGAAGATGGCATACTCACAAAATTATCCAGTTTTTTACCAAAGACTACTTATAAGAACCTTTGTGGATATATTGACCCACCTGAACTTCTTCTGGTAGATGACATATCTGGGAATTGTGCACGATGCATGATTATAGTTTGTGCAAAAGCAACTTTACCCACGTATTTTTGTGTACTACTTTAAGCAATTCCGCCCTCAGTGCTCATTTATTCTGGTGGAGGAAATGACAGGATAAAGTTCTTTGGTATTGTGATAATTTTTCATTATTTTTTACCATATCACAATGGAACAGTTTTTTTATCAAGTTTTCATGAATATCCTCATCATCTTTTATAATTAGTGTCACTTGTGATGTTTCTTGTGAATTGCCTTGAATGCTGTACCTATTATCCCAAGCCGATTGTTCGATTATGTTGATATCTTCTCTATTTCTTTTTGGCATGCAGACAAACTAACAAAATATAATTTTGAGTACATTTTCCCAGCCTTTTCGCCAACACCTTTTCTACTATTTTCATAGCATTCCTCTAGAATCCCCACATTGCAATACATCCCCTTTTCCTTACTATGTATATGGCTCTTTGAGTAATTCTTATAAGATTTTCATAGTTCTGGTCAGTTCTTGAATGGCCAACTCCCCGCCTACTTTTATTGTCACTCATTATTCCTGATGGTCCTCGTGTCTTCAATTTTTTCATCTTTTGGATGCTTTCTTAACCTCTCAAGCTGTTATGCTTTACATTGTTCCTTCTGTTATACCAATGTCTCCCAGTTCCTTCTGTTTTTCCTCATTCAAAAGTTTTTAGAATATTGTCTTCATTATTTAAGGATCTCTGTTTTCAACTTCAATTCCTCCATTAACATCTTTTATATAGTTTGTCCATTCAAAAACTATCCTCAGTTTTCTTGCTATCCCGATTATTCTATCTTTTGTTGTGCTGTATTGGGATTTGATTCCATTCCTCCAAAATCCTGCACACGATGTCTCCTTGGATGGACTAGTGTCTTTGAGACATCCCAATCCTTAAACACCTTGTAACTCCTCTTCTGTTAATTTCTCCTTTGGTCTAGTAACTGGTTGCAGTAGGCTAGGGTATATTAATTCCTGTGTGAGTGTGTGTAAGATTCATCTTTTTTTTATAGTTGTTTTCTTTTATTTTTCATAATGGATGTGCAGCTGCATAATTCATGAAAGGTTAAAGAATATAAAAATTAAAGGAGTAGACTGGATTACAAGCTGAATATGGAGGAATGGTGTCTAAGGTATGTCTGTATGAAGGAAAGGTTACAATGAATCCTCATACCTAATTCACCTTCCCTTCCTCTTGACTGCTGTAGATCTCCCACAACTTTACTAAAATGGTTCTTGTTCCATTCCATGACCCTGAATTCATCTTTAGAACTTTTAGGCACCAAACAACATTTTACTCGGAGGTTACAGCCAAAGGGCTGTAACGTCTATTTATGTGCTCATCAGCTTACAATCCTCCTATTAAGGCTATGTAAAAGTAATCAGCTTGTGGTGAAATATAATTTCTGTAAACAAAATTTACAATATAAGCACTGGGTTACTCTGGGACCTACTATGAGGTCATTCAGCACTGAATAGTTATGAGAGGGTGGAAAGTAAGAAAATATGAACAGAGGTATAGTAAAAGGAATTAAAGGAGTTGTGGCTAGGGCCCGAAGGGACACTGGAAAGAACCTTAAGCATTGCCTACAGTGCACCAGATGAGGTCAACTGATGGTGTTATTGGACCTGTCCCACCCAACAGGGTTTTTCCTTTGGAAAAAATGGAATGAATGAATCACAAAATTTAGGCTGTAAAACCAGGCGCTGAAGCACTTCCAACCAATCAGTGCTGAAGATGGTGAAAAAGAGAGTTGGAGTGGTTTGAAAGCAAGATAAAGAGATCCCGAAAGTAAGTGACATGATGCACAACGATCTAAGGTGTAACCGGGAGGAAAACCTATACTAATTGCAATGAGATATAGTAATCGTTTGAGAGGTTAGATAGAAAACTGGAAAAACAGAAGCAAGAATGGAAGTAAAGCAAAAGGCTTAAAAGTGGGTGTAGCTGGAACCAAAGAGTCATTACATATCATTCAGTACTACTTACAGTGCACCACGTAAGGTTCTCTGACAGCGCTACCCTTTTATGACGATTTTCCTATGATGTTTGGGAAAATGCACAAAAGGCTATGTAAAAGTGATAGTTTGCAATGAAAACTATTTTTTTTTATCATTTTCATAAAGGTTATGTTTAATCAGTCTTTTTCAGGAATATTTCATTACAGTACAGCACATAGAAAACCTGCCCTTGTAATGAGATCATTCTGATTGGAATGAGATAATTTTGATCTCACTGTGATGTATTCTCAGTAAATACAAATATTTCTGTCCAAATAAATTATTTTACATTTCACATGACCGTTGCTATTACACTACACTAATGTTTCTCAGTTGAGATTTTCAAATCTCTAGAAGGCTAAAAAATATTTTTGACAATTCCTGGACAAGACACAAGAGCCTGCAATTGTAAATCTGTTTTTGTTATAGCTACTTAATGGTAAGAATGTTTACTTATGTCTCTGATCAGTTTTGAGATATTGACATAGTTTTTAAGTAAGTTCCCAATTAAAATCTATTTAATGTACTTGAACTTGGGTTGACAATCTGGAGGAAAAAAAATGTAAGAAGTACTATACTAATTACTACTTCTCTTACGATTAACTAGGGAAGGGTTAGATAATTTCTGTGATATCAAGAGTTCCGAGAAGTACTCTAGAATTATAAAGGAAATTTCAGAATTACTAAAGTAAGCATTTACCTCCTCAAACTTTTTAATACTTTCAGTTCCTAAAACATTTGCAGTATGATAATGTTCTCAAATTTCTATCATATTAGTACAAAATATTAATAAAACTCATAAATAACAACACAAGTTATGGTATACTCTGTTTTATTGCAATATACATGTTATATGCTATGTTACATAAATGCTCTGCTTTTTAAAGAATTCTCTGACATAAATGGATGTACGAGTATATAGAATTATATAGGATACGGAATGTCAATCAGACTGGGTTGTATAACATGATCAACCACCTTGAAACACTGATTTTGGCTGAGCAGGAGCCCAAAGGTACTGTATTTTACTTTATACAAGAGCAATCTGAAAAAATTCTCAGTACAATTCTTTAAAGGTCCATTTTTTAACATCATATTTTACTTGACTGTGAAATACAATGAAGTTTAAAATGGACTGCACATGATCAGACATGCAACCCAGTGCTATAAGAGTAAGGAGTATACTGTGGTCTGGTTTAACCAACTAATTATAATATTTATAATTGTAAATTATTATATCCTGTAAATATCACAACACACTGTTTTACAAGTCAACAGTCATACAATGAATGTTTTTTCCTCATTTTAAGAGATTTTCTAATATACGAAGCTCATCTTTATAGTAAAAACCAGTATTCTATTGTGCAAATGGAGTCATAAGAAGATCTATAACCCTTTAAAACAATATAAAGCATATAAAAAAGGAATAAAATTTTTAAAGTTTCAATGCTATGTGACAAGCTTAAACCTTGTACACCAAGTTACTTTTTTCTTGGTAGATACCTAGATAAAAATGAGATCTGTTATCAAGAAACTTAATAAGACATCTCTTGACAATAATCATGTTCAAGACGTTTTCATTCTTTTCATTCTTATTCCAGAGTGAATATCCTTGCAGCAATGTCCCTGATCAACCAATCAATTCCTTCAACAAGATTCTCTCCTGTCACAGCACTACATGGTAGGATATACCAGTGATGAGTCTTGAGGCTATTAAGATCCAATATCTGAAAATTCATTAAACACAGGTCATTTGTTTAACTGACACCCATCAGTCTACATTTTCCCAGTCTTTAAGTTACCATCTCTCAGAACACAAATAAGGGAACCCCATAGGCCAGATATACACAAACAAAGGAACCCCATAGGCCAGATATACACAAACAAAGGAACCCCATGGGCCAGATATCCCACTGGGCAGCACCGCTGATGGTATTAGTGATAGCTAACATTCTGTGTCTATTTTTTCCAGCATATTTCTGAGAGGAATTTCAGTATTTACACACTTACCGGTTTCTGCATAATTCTTTCCAGGTCCTTAAATGTGTGAATTTTCTGACAAAATCCAAATAGCTCTCTGTGCATGCTCAGTATTTCATAATCCTGATTATCCTTTGCATTCAGATCTTCCCAGACTACACAACCCACCATATAGTACGTGTACTAGATATGCAGTTAATCCTTACAGTCTTGCCTTTTCTTCTATAGGGTTCAGTATTGCAAAGTTTTCTATGTATTTTATTCCTGTTGTGATCAATTGCAGAATGTCCTTAATCTTGTACAGACTTAATTTGTTAGTACGTACATACGTATACTACTTAAAAAATTCACATTGGTGCAAATGCTTTTTTTTTTGAGCAAGCTGACATGAATCTGGCTTCAAAAGCTTATATGTCATTTATTTTACTTCATTACTTTTCTTATTCTCTTTCACAGCTTCTTCTTTACTTCTCAGTTTCTATTTTTATACTGAACTGTTCTCCCTATACTGGGGTCCTTGGGCTTGTAGCATTTTGCTTTTCCAATAAAACTTGGACTATTACAATAATAACAATACTGTGATCAAGACTAAAACAATAATAATACTACTTTGATTATATTATAAATGATCATATTTGAATGTATATATTACTCTTTTTATGGGGCACAAGTGTAATTATGATTTTATACTTGATGTTCTTCATTACAGTTTTGATATGTGTGTTTTGAGCGCAGTACAATTACTGTACCTTGTTTGACTTTGCTTTAGTTGTTTTCTGTATGAGTGTGTTTATGTTTTCTGCCCAGTGTCCTTCTGATGGGTAATGCCCTGTTATTTCCTTATTTTGTGAGATTCTTTACTTTTATAGGTCATTCAGTATCTTATAATGCCTATAACTACGTACTATTATTATTATATTATGGGGGGGGGGGCATGTATGTCCAAAATACAATTCTGAGAACAGTGAATAGTTATGAAAACATCCCAGCCTTTGGCTAGGCTTCCCAAAATTCTAGCCTAACCCTCAATAGCCTATGAAAACGTTCAGTACCTTGAAAACGCCTATGGTATTCAAACAATTAAGTACTATGCATTATCATTTTGTGAAATAAGTGGGTATTAAGCAAGATACACCACAAAATAATAAAACAAAAAACAAACTAATAAGCAAAATGTTTCACTCATGACTTTCCAACACAATCTTGTATGTATTCAAATCAACTGAATCAACCCTTAAACGCCGAATGGACGTATTAAACGTCGAGTCAAAATCTCCCCCGATTGCCGAATAGACGTACCATACGTCGACTCAAAAAAGTTTTTTTAAAAATTCGCGGAAAAATACTTATAGGCCTACCAGCCGAAAACTTTTGAATCACGCGCCTTGGGGGATGCTGGGAGTTCACGGATCAAGGCGTTGTTTGTTTACAATCGTTACACAGGAGCGCAAGCGCAAATTTCTTTCTTATCGCACTAAAAAAGTATCAGTGACACATCTCAAAAATTATTTCGTCACTTTGACATAATTTTTGCATCATTTTAAATTATCCGTTACATGAAGTATTATATATGACAAATGTGCGCAATTTTATGTAGAATACAAAAAAAAAAAATATTCATGATTGTAGCTTTTATCAGTTTTGAAATATTTCCATATAAATAACGATAAGTGCCAAAATTTCAACCTTCGGTCAACTTTGACTCTACCGAAATGGTCGAAAAACGCAATTGTAAGCTAAAACGCTTATATTGTAGTAATATTCAACTATTTACCTTAATTTTGCAACAAATTGGAAGTCTCTAGCACAATATTTCAATTTATGGTGAATTTATTAAAAAACTTTTTCCTTACGTCAGCGCGGTAACTCTTCCAAAAAAAATCATACATGCGACTGTGGTAATGTTTGCACATTTTAAAATTAGCCGTTACATAAAGTTTTATATATGGAAATGTGCGCAATTTCATGCACAATCAACTAAAAACAACCCATGGTTGTAGCTTTTATCCAGTTTTGAAATATTTCATATAAAAAATGATAAGTGACAAATTTTCAACCTTCGGTCAATTTTGACTCTACCTAAATGGTCGAAAAACGCAATTGTAAGCTAAAACTCTTATATTTTAGTAATATTCAATCATTTACCTTAATTTTGTAACAAATTGGAAGTCTCTAGCACAATATTTCGATTTATGGTGAATTTATGAAAAAAATAACATTTTCCTTACGTCCGCGCGGTAAACTCTTCCGAAAAATCATATGTGCGATGTGGTAATGTTTGCACCATTTTAAATTAGCCGTTACATAAAGTTTTATATATGAAAATGTGTGCAATTTCATGTAGAATACAACGAAAAATAATTGAAGGTTGTAGCTTTTCTCATTTTCGAAATATTTGCATATAAATCAGGATAAATAGAAAAAAAACTACGTTCGGTCAACTTTGACTCTACCAAAATGGTCGAAAAACGCAATTGTAAGCTAAAACTCTTATATTTTAGTAATATTCAATCATTTATCTTAATTTTGCAACAAATTGGAAGTCTCTAGCACAATATTTCGATTTATGGTGAATTTATGAAAAAAACTTTGCTTCCCTCCGCGCGCGGATTCTCCGCCATAAATCTTCGAATTGCGTACAATCGCATTCTCGGAAAATTTGCTCCGTTTCATATTAGGCATTTTATTGAGTTTTATATATGAAAATGTGCGCAATTTCATGTAGAATAAAAGGAAGAATATTTGAAGGGTGTAGCTTTTCTAATTTCCGAAATAATTGCATATAAAAAAAAAAATTATAAAAAAATTTTGACATTTGGTCATTTTTAACTTGTCGGAAATGGTCGAAAACAGCAATTGTAAGCTAAAACTCTTACAGTATCGTAATATTCAATCATTTGTATTCATTTTGAAACAAATTGGAAGTCTCTAGAAAAATAAAAAATTTAGATTTACGGTGAATTTTTGAAAAAAAAAAAAAAAAAATTTTACGTCCGCGAGTTACGAATTCATACATCATTTTGTGATAATATTTTTCCGGTGTTGCTTTTATTGTTTTACAATGTATTATATATCAAAATGATTGCAATTTAGTGTACAATACAACGAAAAAAAGAAACTCGTTAGCTTTTACCGTTTTTTTGCACAGCGTGATTTTAATACAATTATGTATGAATTTTTTTTTCGCTACCATATATTGCATTATTTACATATGATAATGATATTATTTTTCATTTCTGATGATTGCATACTAAACTTCAGGCAATGACAAAAAAAGGAGCCAAAAATGAACTCTTAATCTTTAAAACTAAGCGCGTTGTGATTTTTTGAAAAAAATTATTTTTTTCCGCTTCCGCGCTCACTCAAAACCGGCTCCGGCATTCGGGGGAGTTTTTTATTTTTACCGCTTCGGCGTTTAAGGGTCAACATGGAAAAGCAATCCATAGGTATTACATATCAGAAATATGACAAATGTTTACATAATCAATTTGTATTTTTCATAACTAACAAACCTGGTCTTAACATATGGGGAAAATGTCTCTAGTGCAGCTGGATCCAGTTAAAAATAGAACAAGGACTTTTAGCATGAGTGTACAGTATCAGCCAATAGAACAAGGACTCTTAGCATGAATGTACAGTATCAGCCATAGAAACAAAAGGACTTATAGCATAGTGTACAGTATCAGCAATAGAACAAGGACTTTTAGCAGAGTTTATAGTATCAGCCCCCCCCATAGAACAGGGACTTTTAGCATGAATGTTACAGTATCAGCCAATAGAACAAGGACTTTTAGCATGAGTGTACAGTATCAGCCAATGGGGAGAGAGAAAGAGTAGGCAGAGCCTGTGTGCAAGTAACAATATAAAACACAATCACCACACAAAAGATGAACAGCAGTGCACAATACTGTATGCTACCATTTTATATGTGATACATATTTAAAAAAATCTCTTGAATTGAATGTTAGGTGCAAAGTACACGTTATGTTTAAAGTACACTGTAAATTTTGAAATAAAGCAAAAGGCTAAGTAAGGCAATGATTTCTCCACTGTATGAACACAATTAATATATCTTTCATCATCTGATTGCCATCACCAAGAATAACAATAAAGTACTTACTTCTTTTATTTGTTCTGCTGATAATGCTTCTGGCAAATCCTGCTTGTTAGCAAACACTAGAAGCGTGGCTCCTGCTAACCTCTGCAATAAATTTTTTTTATGAAAATAACAAACACATCCTTTCTTATAATATGAAATGAATATTAGTTAAAAATAGAACATGCCTTACCCTAATAGCAAAAATAACAAGGAAGACTTACCTAGTTCATGAGGCTTACATAACAATGCTTACTTACCTCTTCTTCTAGTAATTTCTTCAGTTCCTGCTGACAATCCCTGAGGCGATCAGCATCTGCACTGTCAACAACCCATATGAGCCCATCTGTGCATTCAAAGTAGTTACGCCAATATGAACGTAAGGAATTTTGACCACCCACATCCCATATGTTTAATTTGTACCTGAAACAAAGTCAGTCCCATTACAACCATATCCACAAGAGCACTGTAGTATGTCTTTTCTTCTTCTTAATATATCTAATTAGTATCAAGTAAGCTTTTGGTCAAATTTATCATACCCAGAATTATTAATTACATAATATAAAATACTCTCATGCAAATACAGTTAACATATTTTAATGAAACTCCAGAATAAAAATTCATAGCTGCATAGGTATCAAAAAGAAGTTTTCACCCACTGGATACTGTCTGTAGTTTGTAAGCAAAGATGATGAATTTTAGCATTGAAAAAAAATCATGAAACATAAAATTTTAGTTAAAATATGGAATACCAACAATAACACTATAACACAAAAATGAAGACTGGAAGTGGAAAAATTGGTAAATCAATATCCGAGTATTTTGTAACAGCCAGAGTAAGCGCTGTCTAATGGAGAAAAAGGGAAACATGAAGGAATACGATTAAAAATAATTACTGTTTGGGAGATATTTAATAACAAGTGAAAAATTGCTGACTATGATATTTAAAATAATTAAATGACCTATTGGCTAAAAAGGGGGAAAAGAGATAGTACTATACGTACATCAACTGCATGTTCTTAGTATGAGTGCAGTTACAAAGATTTTTCATTTATGGATAGCAATGTACACAAATAATTGAATATAACCAGCACTACAGTGATATGCAAAATAAAATACGTACCCATACTTATCAACTTCATGCTCACTGTCTTAATATTAAAACCATACGTCGGTGAAATAGTATTGATGTCTTCAAACAAAAAAACGTTTCACTACAGTGGTCTTCCCAGCATTATCTAAACCTCTGATGGTTTTAGTTAAGAAAACAAATCTAAAATTGGAATGCAATAGTTTCATTCACTCTGGAGAATGGCCAGCTTCTAGGAGGAAATCAGTGCAGACTATTGATCAAGAGTAAGTCACACATCATGTCTTTGTAAAACTTCTTCCAGACTGCTATGACATACTCAGCTGTTACCTTAAGGAGAAGAGCATCCACTTTTGTTGCATGAGAATACATATTAATTCACAAACATAAAGGCTCAGGGCCCTATTCATATTAATAGTAATTTTCTTGCCTAAACAGATAAAACTACATAAATTACTGGTTTTGTGTTGTTCCCCCACCTGAGAACACTGTTCCAACCAGGGTTCTCCCAGACTAAAGGATAGAGTGGTGGGGGTTAATTCTAAATACTAAATAATTCTAATAGTTTTAACCCGAGAAATGTGTCAATATCATTTTACAACAGTCCGGTTTGTTGCGGCTATCTTAACAAAATGCTACTCTTCAGAATCTATACATAATTCTACCAACTGTTTTGTAATTACTTCATGCATGTGTTAACAAAAATATTTTTTTTTATTTCTTTTTGTTATTTTGTTATAAACCATCAAAGTTACTTTTATTGCGCGACATGGCATTTTGACCGATGAAGAAGTGGTGCGGTAGTACCACGGTATCTGGTCAGTCAGTTGTCATTCATGGGTGGGGAGGGAGGTAGGTATCACTGGCTTTGTTGGGCCCATTAGAGGATAGCGTATTTTTACTCCTTAGTTACGTTGTGATGTTTTATCCTATTTTTGACAAGTAACCTTACCAATTTACAACTTATTGTACTGTATTGGAGAGTGTAACAATAATGAAAATTACTTTATATTTTAAAATCCTGAGAATAGAATTTTTTCTGTTCTTGAAAAATGACAAATTTGTCGAAAATTGCATTTTTCCTAACTATACAAACCAAAGAGGTCCTTTAAAAACAATAGGAAGGTTAACTAGCGGCAGCTGGGACGGTCGTAAGCTTCGAACAAGGGGAGAACGGTAGTTAACTGCTTGTCCGATCGTGCGCGCCCGCGCGCCCGAGAGGTGAAGAATCACTTTGCTTTAGGCCCATGCAAAAGTTTGCAGAGTGAGGGGTGGCATGAGGTGGGACTATATGTAAAGGACCTCAGGTTTGTATAGTTAGGAAAAATGCAATTTTCGACAAATTGTCATTTGTTCCGATACGTAATACAAACCCTCGGTCCTTTAACAATAGGAAGACTCACTTCTTGGTGGGAGGAATCTGAGTCTTTTTGGTGAACAGACTGGTGTTCGTCCAACCTGGAGTGCCTCCCTGGTCATAAGAGCAAGGGAGGGATCCAAACCTCTTGTCCGATTGATCGGGGTGTGCACCGCAGGATCAATGGTCAGACCTCTGGCCAAGTACTAAGAGAGAGGCAAGCGTTATCTCTTCGTACCAGCAAGCAAGAACTTGTTCCTGTTTGCAAGAGACAATCATAAAATGATGGGTTGTCTCAAATTGGCATCCACTTCCTCCCCCTTGTTGGAGGAAGTGGTGGATATTTACTCCTATCCCTACTGAAAGGAAAGGGTAGGATGGTGCTCTATTGAGTAGCTCACCTGCATCCTCTCCTTACCCAGCAGGGTGACGACCGTGTCACTCTACCCAGAGGTAGAGGGAAGAAAAAGATGGGGAAGAGGAGCCAGTCACACTCTCATTCCTCATCCATTCTTACGGTCACACCAGGACTCGATGCTGTTCAGCCTGCGAGGGTCTGGGTTAACTAGACAACGTGTTGAGCAACCAAGGAACTGTGGGCAATATCCTGAAGGTAAAAGGAGGTGCATGCAGTCCGGTTGGACCAGGCGCCTGCCTTCATTACCTGCGCCACGGAGAAGTTCTTGCGGAACGCGAGAGAATGATGAAGAGGCGTCCACACTCATCCTGGGTGTCGAGTTTCTTCAGACAGCTCCGTCGCGCCTTCACAGGACAAAGCAGCATAGCCTTCGTATCGGAGGCGGTGAAGTCCATTATGGGAGGGTATTGTGAAGGACTCGAACCAATCGTGCAGTTACCGAAGGGTTTCTGAGTCTTTCGCTAACGAAGATCGGTACGGAAATCGAGCGTCACAAATCCCCATCCCCTTTGTGCTTGACTTCTCAAGAGAAGTCATGCAGTTACCTAAGACGAAAAGAAGGGAATAGTCGTATGACCTATCCCTCTTCTCGACTTTGGTTATGTACAGTACTCATACTGACAAGCTATTAAGACGAAGTAATGATGCTCTGGAACAACCGAACTAAGTCCACAGCATAGTTCGTAACTGACTCGGGGCGCTCTGACAGCTGCCGACTGACTGGTTCGGAATCAGTAGAGGCAAGTTGTCCAAGCATCCGGGTAAGTCACGTGGACCTTCGCCCTTTAAAGAGTTATGCTGAGAGACCAAACAAATAAAATATTTGTTAGTCACCGATGCCGGGACGGCGCGGCGATGATTCTCTTAATGCATAAGCTCAAAAGGCGAAAGTCAATTGCCTTCAAAAGACCGAGGGTCCCTGATGGCAAGAAAATCTCATAGACGTTGAATCTCAGCTTAAGGAGAAACAACACTATGTGACGTTGAAGACGAAGGTAGGCAATGAATGCACCTAAGTCTTCCAGCTGAATCGAGAGAAGGAATCTCAAGATTCTAAACCTGTGCTTACAAATGACTGAAAACGCTAACCGCCATTTCATTGCTGTCCGTTGTGCAATGAAAGCGGGGCGTTTTCAGTAATGAAAACACAGGGGCCAAAGCGCTTGAAGAACTGCTTCTCATGGGCTGAACGTTTGGAAGTAGAGCTGGCAGGTGTGGGAGTAGGCGATGTCTTTCAATACATCTGCTAATCCGGGGTGAACAATGAACAATTGCACACCTCCGAATACAGGATATTTTGAGGACAAACTCAGATTCCGCAAAAATCATTCGCATTATCGAGATACGATGCAGCAAGAGACTATTACAGAATTCTGTTACCCGTGCGGTAAACAGAAAGATGAGAGTCGAATAGATATCTCTGTTTAAAATTCTCGCAATACCGAAGACGATGAATACTAGCATCACAGCAGTAGATGGTCATTCATGTATGCGAGAATCCCCGTTAATCAGAGACTTAAGTCCGTGATTGTTGGGCAGAGATACGGTTGGTATTCAATCAAAGCAGGTGAGAAAGACATAACCAACCTTCCATCTCAAAGCGCCAGCTGGTACTGAAATGCCTCGGGCAATTCAATACGCAGTAGCTGTCGCTGACTCGTCATCCTGAGTTGCCAAGTAATCCTTTCCACGAAGGAATGCGTTCGGCTAGAAACTACCGAGCATAAAAAGATATGCTCGAGCAATTATATTTATGCGAAACGAATTTCGGTAAATATAAAAAGCTTAAATGGTGGTTGTTTGTGACAACACCTAAGTATATAAAATTGAAACTGTTGGAAACTCCTGGGAGGTTTGCAGGCAACCCCGAGTTGCAGTTCATTAGAAACTTTTCGTCTAAGTCGCAATCCGTAGAATAACCAGGATATGCGCCTACCCCTCGGACCATTCAACTGCTTAGCAGAATCATGTCGCGAGGTAATATACGTTAGTATATTTGTAGGATTATGAACAACGATCTCCATCCTAAATTCTTTCCTTCAAGAAAACAAAATAAGGATTGGAGATCGACCACCTTCGGTCTCTATCAAAGAGAGTGAAGAAGTCTTCCTCGAAGGAAAGCTTCAATGGTGAACAGAATACTAGACGATAGTTCAAGCCAAACTGGATATTCCCGTCCGTTCTTCTCTATTCCAGGTTGGTCGCCTACTGTGAGATAGTCTTCTTTCAGCAGCAGTCTTCTTCCTAATGCTAGAAATTCCAGGAATTCGAGCATATGGCGAGGTTCCCGATTATCGTGTAACATATCGGGGATTCTCGTCTCGCTCACTTTGGACCGTGGGTCTCGCCTAAGTGTTTGGAGATCGTAAGAAAACTCTAACACTCTGAATGCGCTAGAAATTCCGTAGAAATCTAAGCAGTCTGCGAAACCACCCCACCGAATTCGTCAAACGATATCGGCTGTGGTCCTCTCGATTCCCGTAGAAATCGAGAATGGGGCAGGATCCCTCCTCAACGACCGGGGCTTACGTCAGGTAGGACCCGAAGGTCCCCCGGTAGCCGCAGTCCCCAGCGTGGAATCCTACAGAGAAATCTCTGTAGGATCCCTCCCCTTTCCCTCGTAGCCGTAAGGAGAGAGGGAATGGGGGAGGAATTGGATACTCGCTCGCCTTCCCAGTGGAACTAGCAGTTGGAGAAGAGTAGGAGCAGCCATCGCCGCCTCTTAGAGTCTGGGAAAACGTATCGTCAGGAGAAAACGTTTTTCCCGAGGAGGGTTACGAACCTCTCACTGTAGGTAAGGGTCTGCCGCCACTGTGAACGTCGTCTGTGGGTGGGGCTGATCGGACACCTGACAGGAGAGAGCCGACCTTACCGTCCTCCGACTCCATCCAGTCCCTCGTCGAGGTCGAAACCTCTCGGGAGGACCGAAGGATATTTAAATACGGTGTCCGAAGACACGTAGAAAACGCCGCTGTCGCAGTAGAGGAGGTGGAAGTAGCTTGATCGACGGCCAGAACTGAGAGAGCCTTCTCGTCCGGAGACGAGAGACTCTGGTTCAAGACAGAATCGGCAAGCTCCGACGCGGCAAAAACCCCACCGTCGGTTTGGGTTCCCTCTCGGGCCCAAAACGACTCGAGCAGAGACATGGCTCTGCTGGTGGGAGCGGCGATCCTTCCCCCAGGTCGTTGTGCTGACGAAGTCAGTGCAATAACCTGGGCAAAGTTACTCTGAATCTCCGGAAGTTACAGCGTCTTGAGGAGTAGGACCATCCAGTCCCTCCAACAAGAGCAGCTCCCAAGACCCTCCTCCTTCAGAAGAAGGACCAGCAACAGATCCCTGACGGTTGCCTCCAATCACTTGCGCGTACGTCCTGGCTGGTCTAAGACCATACCTGGCACGTGCGGCGTCGTGACGGGATCGTGAGCGGCGCATCTCTCACGATCACTCCTATATACCTCGCTCTTCCTGGCGTATGCCGAGGAAGTTGAAGGTATCGGAGAGACAGAATAGACGCTACCCCCACCCCCCCCTCCCCCCCCTGACGGTCGCCTCCAATCACTTGCGCGTACGTCCTGGTGGTCCTAAGACCATACGTGGCAACGTGCGGCGTCGTGACGGGATCGTGAGCGGCGCACCTCTCAGATCACTCCTAGCTACCTCGCTCTTCCGGTGTAGCCCGAGGAAGTTGAAGGTAGTGGAGAGACAGACCTGACGCTCCCCCCCCCACTCGCTCGGCAGGACCAGCGTACGTGGGGGGCGCCAGCGATCACAAACCCGCGGTGGGGATCGATCTGCAGGCCTGGCCGTGCCGCTCACTGTGGCGAGCGGCTCGACTGAGCACGTCGACCCCCCGTCCCGTGCGTCACGAGCTGCTGCTGGTCATCGTATCCGCGGTCCCTGTGGGAGCGGCGGTCAGGTGACCTGCAGAGTCACTTTCGCGGTGAGACCGGTGAGCGTCCTCGCGGCACGTCAAAGCCGCTGGTACCAGCCGAGGCTGGACCGTCGGTCGAGGGGACCTGGGGGACCTCTTCCCAGCCTCAACCCGTGGCCGGTCAGAGACCGTCACGTCCACCCGAGGTACCGGCTGGTCGCTGCGAGAGCGGCCGCTGGCCTGGCGAGAGTCACCTGAGCGGCTCTCGACAGTCTTCTGCTCCGTGCCTCGGTCATGACGCTGAGCGAACTCAGGCGTCTTAACTTTGGCTGCACGGTCACCCGAAGGAGACCGTACACTCGGAACTTCTCGCGTGGACGAGAAACCGAGCCGGTACCTGGCTTAGCAGCAGAGCTGCCAAGACCAGGCGAGGGTGTACCAGCGGTAGCCAGCATACCCTTGGTCCCCGTCTTCTTCTTCTTCTCAGAAGGGGAGACGGGCCCCGTTCCCGAAGGAACAGGAGGACCAGCAGAAGAACCCCCCCGTCACACCGGAGTGTGACGAGCCCTTCGAAGTTCCCGAAGGAGTCTTCTTAGGGGGAAAACCCCGGTTACCATCTGGTCGCTGCGAGAGCGGCCGCTGGCCTGGCGAGAGTCACCTGAGCGGTTCTCGCCAGCCTTCTGCTCCGTGCCGTGGTCTTGGCGCCGAGCGAAACTCTGGCGCCGAAACTTTGGCTGCACGGCTCCCGAGGGAGAGCGTACACTCGGGATCTCCCGCGAACGACGAGACCGAGCCGGAACCTGGCGTAGCGGCATCGCCGCTAGCACCAGGCGAGAAGTACCAGAACTAACCGATTACTCCTCCTGGTCCCCGTCTATCTCTTCCTTACGGAAGGGGAGACGGGCCCCGCTCCCGAAGGAGCAGGAGGACCAGCAGAAGACCCCCGTCCCACCGAGGTGGGACGGGCCCTTAGAAGTTCCCGAAGGAGACGTTCTTAGGGGGGAGAGGCAGCCTTCTTCTTCGGGACGCTTATGGGCCTTAGAAGTCGAAGGGGAACAGGAGGCGGGAGCAGCAGCAGCGAAGACGAAGATGACCTTCTCTTCTTCGTCAGCTCACGCAGGACAGTCGTCAGGTCTCCATCCAGGCCGGAGTCGGGCCTATTGCCGAAGCAACACGGCCCGACTGCACCTGTCCGGAAGGACCTGGGACTGGGGAAGACACACCATGGGCAGGACCAGCATGGACAGGCGCAGGAACCAGGAGCGACAGGAACAGCAACCAGCTCAGGAGCGGCAGGAACAGCGGCAGCGGTAAACACAGAAGGGACAGCCAAGCCAGTAGCGGGAACCACATCAGCGACAGGTACGGCAGGCCCAGCCATCGCCTCGTAGAATCATCGGCAGCCAGCGGGAACCTGGTACTGGCGGCCGGTCTAGGGGCGAGCTGCTGGAACAGCGGAAGTCTGGGGCAGGCAACACGAGAAAACACAGGCGGCGGCGGCATACCCCTCCTCGGTACGGCGGCGACCGGCCCCTAGAAGCGGCAGACGGCGTCACCGACACAGCATGGGGAGTGTAGACAGCGGGGGGAAGCAGCATAAGCGGCCGTGAAGGTTGTATGGAGACCACTCCAAGGTCACCGCCCCAGACCTCGCTAGACGCTGCAGCAGATCGTGGATGCTAGGCACGCCCTGCAGCCAGCAGTGGTCCATACCTGTCCAAAGTCGTCTCCCACGGATGTAGCACCTGCGGTAGCACAGACAGATTAGTAAGAGGGGTTCCCTCACGCACGGGGGGGAGACATGCCCCACCCCGAACGCAAGGAAGACCCCAAATACAAAATACAACGAAGAAGCTGAGCGGGGGGGCAGGAAGGAGACGAAGAACGGATACCAAGGGAGTCGCGGGAGAGCTTTCCGACGACTTCCTGGCAGACCTTCGCTTCCCCTACCCCCGCACAGCAGTGAAAAGTAATATGAAAATGAAACAGAATACTGCCCTTGCGATCACTTCATAGAACTTAAAGGGGAAAAGATCAAATCCCGGGTAAGAACGGAAACTTGATCCAAATAATATGATGCTATCATAAAAATTATATATGAAAATGAAACAGAATAGTACTGCACTTGCGATTTCACTTTCACAGAAAATAATCGTAAGGATCAATTCCCGGGTAAGAGCGAAATTGATCCAAAAAATTAAATTATGCAAATAAATAAATGAAAATGAAAAGAATACTGCATTGCTAATCCACTTTCATTGCATTTTATCATACAAAATAAAAGGTTCGTGGCCGAGCGCAATCACGCTCTCGGTAACGAACGCACAGGGCAAAAATATAATGAAAAAAGTACTTACATTTTCAATTACACACTTTCGCGCCAAATACATGACTCGGCGCGAGCGTCGGCACCGAGACATAATTCAAGGGTTCAATTCATGAAAAGAGAGGAAATCGCCGCATCTACGGCGATAGCTCCAGTTGGTTCATAATTAAGTAATGAAAATGAAAACAGTGTACTTACAGTTTCATTTCAAGTCAAACAAACCATTAGTAGAAAACACAATATAAACAAAGCATACGACGATGAAGCGGGTCAGAGAGCGATGACGAACACGTCCTTCACACCCACGGCCGAAAGCAAAAGTGATTCTTCACCTCTCGCGCGCGCAGGGCGCGCGCACGATCGGACAAGCAGTTAACTACCGTTTTCTCTTGTTCGAAGCTTACGACCGTCCCAGCTGCCGCTAGTACCTTCCTATTGTTTAAAGGACCGAGGGGTTTGTATTACGTATCGGAACAAATGAATGCTCATCCTAGTTGCTATTGCAGCATTTACTGTTTACAATAGTTTTATTTGCTTCGTAAGTATTTTTTTTATCTATTTCATATGATAACTATTATTACCATTGCTATTATTGTAAAGTGTGTTAAAATGATATTGTTATGTTACAATAAAGTTTCCATACATACTTACCTGGCAGATATATACATAGCTAAGACTCCGTCGTCCCCGACAGAAATTCAAATTTCGCGGCCGCCACTCGCTACAGGTAGGTCAGGTGATCTACCGGCCTGCCCTGGGCGGCAGGACTAGAACCATCCCCGTTTTCTATCATATTTTCTCTCTTCCACCTGTCTCCTGCGGGGAGGCTGGGTGGGCCTTTAATTGTATATATCTGCCAGGTAAAGTATGTATGAAACTTTTATTGTAACATACAATATCATTTTCATACAATCAACTTACCTGTCAGATATATACATAGCTGATGGCACCCTTCGGTGGAGGGTAAGAGACAGCTACTATATGGAATAGACAGGTAAACAACATATGTTGTAGGTATAAATAAAACCTTGGTTCCTACCTGATAGGTGGTAGACTTCGTGGGTGTTTGCCAGTAGTCTGCATCACCTCAAGAAACTTTAGTCGAGATATATGATCTATGGCCAAGAGTTCTTGTGGGTCTGCCGATGGGGTCTTATCCGCTTACTCGGCAGAGCCTAAAAGGACTTTGTCAATGGGTGCTGATCCACTTATATGACAATACACCTTATGAAGGAGCACACAACCAATCCCGACCACCTGATCCTAACCATATGTTAGAACTAAGGATTGTTACGAGTATCCCGAACTCGTCACAACAACCGTAACTCAAAAACCACTACGCCCACACATACATAATTTTCCAAAAAAAAAAATTATACTCAACTAATTGGATATGACAAGATTCTCTTACTGAACAACATAGACGGGCCGGCCCGTGCGAGCCAAATCCCTCCATTGTTCGAAGAGACTCTCGACCTATACAAAAGAAGAACAGTATATACATTTAAGGATTGGTGTCGGCTCCGTACCCAGAATCGTATCTGCCGATACGATAGGACCTAGAGAAAAACACTTCTCATACGTCACACGTACGTCTTTCAAGTAATGAGATGCAATACTGAGTTTGCATCTCCAGTATGTCGTATCAATGATGTTTTTAAACGACATATTCTTATAAAACGAGAGAGACGTCGCAACCGCTCTTACTTCATGAGCTTTTCTCTCAGTAGTTGTACTGTTCGTCAGGACAGACCTTAAGGCGTCCGTAATGACGTTTCTTACAAAGAACGCCAGAGCATTCTTGGACATCAGTCTTGTGGGGTCTTTTACCGCGCACCAAAGACCTTGTCTAGAGCCTCCCAAACTGACGCTTTCTCTGAAGGTAGAACTTCAGAGCTCTAACAGGGCATAGAGACCTCTCTGCTTCTCTGCCTACGAGACTCGACATTCCTTGACTTCGAATGACTTAGGCCAGGGATTCGTGGGATTCTCGTTTTTCGCTAAAAAACATGGGTCTTAAACGAGCAAATAGCCGAGTCTCCCTTGAATCCTACTTTATCCTGCAGAGCTTGTAATTCACTAATTCTTTTTGCCGTAGCTAAAGATATAAAAGGAATAGGCCTTTTCTAGTTTATGTCTCTAAACGATGCCAGATGAGGAGGTTCGAATCTATCCGAAGACAGATATTTGAGGACTACGTCCAGGTTCCAGTTCGGAGGTACTGGTTCCTTAGACTTGAAGTCTCAAAAGATCTTATGAGATCGTGGAGATCTTTGTTATTTGCCAGATCTAATCCTCTGTTCCTGAATACAGCCGAGAGCATACTTCTGTATCCCTTTATTGTGGATACGGCTAGAAGAGATTTTTACTCTCAGGAATAGCAAGAAATCAGCAATTTCCGCTATAGAGGTAGAGGAGGAGGACAACTTCTTGGCTCTACACCACCTTCTAAATACCTCCACTTTCGACTGGTATACTTTCGTAGTGGAGGTTCTGCGTGCTCTCGCGATCGCGCTTGCCACTTCGCGAAGAAAAGCCTCTCGCTCTGACAAGTCTTTCGATAGTCGAAAGGCAGTCAGAGCGAGAGCGGGGAGGTTTTGATGGTACCTCTTGAAGTGTGTTGTCTGAGAAGATCCGTCCTTCTTGTAGGGATCTTGGAAAGTCTACGATCCACTCTACCACCTCCGTGAACCATTCCTGAGTCCGGCCAAAAGGGGGCTATTAACGTCATCCTCGTCTCCTTTGACGCCACAAACTTTTTCATTACTAACCCCAGGATTTTGAATGGGGGAAAAGCATAAACGTCTACTCGAGACCAGTTTAGCAGGAAGGCGTCTACCATAATTGCTCTTGGATCTTCCACGACCGAGCAAAACACTGGGAGCCTTTTTTGAAATGAATGTTGCGAAAGAGATCCACATGAGGAGTTCCCCACAGAGACCAGAGATCGAGACCACACTTCCTCGTGTAGAGTATTCTGTATGAAGGACCTGGTTCCTCCTGCTGAGCCTGTCCGCCCTCACATTCCTTACTCCCTGTACAAGAACCTTTGTCAGCAGGGAGATGTTCCTGTGAGACGTCCAAAGTAATAGGTCTCTCGTGAGCTCGTAAAGGAACGAGGAGTGCGTCCCTCCCTGTTTCCGAATGTAGGCAAGTGCGGTGGTGTTGTCCACGTTTACTTGCACTACCTTGTTTGACACCAGAGGTTCTAGGCTCTTCAAGGCCAGATGTACGGCGAAGATCTCTTTGCAGTTTATGTGCCAGGACACCTGTGCTGGTTCCCAGCCTGGACACTTCCTCTGAGCCTAATGTCGTCCCCAACCTGTCTCCGACGCGTCGGAGAACAACACTAGGTCTGGGTTCTGTGTTCTTAGAGAGATCCCTTTGTTCTCTTCCAGAGGTAGCAACCACCACTGTAGGTGTGCCTTTATCTCCACTGGAATGGGAAAAACGTCCGACAGTGTCGGTTTTCCAGCTCCAAGACCTCTTGAGGAAGAATTGAAGTGGACGTATATGAAGTCTTCCTAGAGGGAAGAATTGTTCTAGCGAGGAAAGCGTCCCCAGAAGGCTCAACCATTCCCTCGCCGACGTTTGTTTGCTTCTCTAAGAAGAGAGAGATTATCCGCAAACCTTTTGCGGTTCTCTCTTGCGAAGGAAAAACTCGAAAACCCCGAGAATCCATCCGAATCCCCAGATAGACTAGGTCTTGTCTGGGGGTCAGCTTGAGACTTCTCGAGGTTCAGCAAGCCCAATCCCAACGCTTTGATCAAATCCAGAGTTAACTTTAGGTCCTCCAAACACTGTCTCTCCGATCTGGCCCTGATGAGCCAGTCGTCTAGATACATAGAGACATTCACTCCTTTGAGGTGAAGAAA
>NC_061110.1:22723407-22774158 GCF_015104395.2 Macrobrachium nipponense | reverse complement strand
TCAGTGCAATAACCTGGGTAAAGTTACTCTGAATCTCGGAAGTTACAGCGTCTTGAGGAGTAGGACCGTCCAGTCCCTCCAACAAGAGCAGCTCCCAGGACCCTCCTCCTTCAGAAGAAGGACCAGCAACAGATCCTGACGGTTGCCTCCAATCACTTGCGCGTACGTCCTGGTTGGTCCTAAGACCAACCTGGCACGTGCGGCGTTGTGACGGGATCGTGAGCGGCGCATCTCTCACGATCACTCCTATATACCTAGCTCTTCCTGGCGTATGCCGAGGAAGTTGAAGGTATCGGAGAGACAGAACTGACGCTACCCCCTCCCCCCTCCCCCACCCCCTGACGGTCTCCTCCAATCACTTGCGCGTACGTCCTGGTTGGTCCTAAGACATACGTGGCACGTGCGGCGTCGTGACGGGATCGTGAGCGGCGCACCTCTCACGATCACTCCTAGCTACCTCGTCTCTTCCCGGTGTAGCCCGAGGAAGTTGAAGGTAGTGGAGAGACAGACCTGACGCTCCCCCCCCCGCTCGCTGGCAGGACCAGCGTACGTGGGGGGGCCTGCAGCCGATCACCAACCCGCGGTGGGGATCGATCTGCAGGCCTGGCCGTGCCGCTCACCTGTGGCGAGCGGCTTGACTGAGCACGTCGACCCCGGTCCCGTGCGTCAGACGAGCTGCTGCTGGTCACCGTATCCGCCCGGTCCCCCCTGTGGGAGCGGCGGTCAGTGTGACCTGCAGAGCTCGCTTTCTGCCGTGAGACCGGTGAGCGTCCTCGCGGCACGTCAAAACCGCTGGTACCAGCCGAGGCTGGTACCGTCGGTCGAGGGGACTGGGGGACCTCTTCCCAGCCTCAAACCCGTGGCCGGTCAGAGACCGTCACGTCCACCCGAGGTACCGGCTGGTCGCTGCGAGAGCGGCCGCTGGCCTGGCGAGAGTCACCTGAGCGCTCTCGACAGTCTTCTGCTCCGTGCCTCGGTCATGACGCTGAGCGAACTCAGGCGTCTTAACTTTGGCTGCACGGTCACCCGAAGGAGATCGTACACTCGGAACTTCTCGCGGACGAGAAACCGAGCCGTGGTACCTGGCTTAGCAGCAGAGCTGCCAAGACCAGGCGAGGGTGTACCAGCGGTAGCCAGCACACCCTTGGCCCCTCCCCGTCTTCTTCTTCTTCTCAGAAGGGGAGACGGGGCCTCGTTCCCGAAGGAACAGGAGGACCAGCAGAAGAACCCCCCCGTCACACCGGAATGTGACGAGCCCTTCGAAGTTCCCGAAGGAGTCTTCTTAGGGGGAATAACAAAACCGGTTACAGCTGGTCGCTGCGAGAGCGGCCGCTGGCCTGGCGAGAGTCACCTGAGCGGTTCTCGCCAGCCTTCTGCTCCGTGCCGTGGTCTGGCGCCGAGCGAACTCTGGCGCCGAAAACTTTGGCTGCACGGTCTCCCTGAGGGAGAGCGTACACTCGGGATCTCCCGCGAACGAGAGGACCGAGCCGGACCTGGCGTAGTGGCATCGCCGCTAGCACCAGGCGAGGAAGTACCAGAGCTAAACCGATACTCCTCTGGTCCCCGTCTATCTCTTCCTTACGGAAGGGAGAACGGGCCCCGCTCCCGAAGGAGCAGGAGGACCAGCAGAAGGACCCCTCCCCGTCACCGAGGTGGGACGGGCCCTTAGAAGTTCCCGAGGAGAATCTTGGGGGGGGAGGCGCCTTCTTCTTACTTCGGCTTATGGGCCTTAGAAGTTCGAAGGGGAGAGGTTCTTAGACACCTTTTCTTCTTCGGCTTTATGGGCCTTGAGCGAAGAAGGCAAGCAACAGAACGAAGATGAAACACCTTCCTCTTCTTCGTCAGCTCACGCAGGACAGTCGTCAGGTCCTCCATCCAGGCCGGAGTCGGGCCTATTGCCGAAGCAACACGGCCCGACTGCACCTGTCCGGAAGGACCTGGACTGGGAAGACACACCATGGCAGGACCAGCATGGACAGGCGCAGGAACCAGGAGCGACAGGAACAGCAACCAGCTCAGGAGCGGCAGGAACAGCGGCAGCGGTAAACACAGAAGGGACAGCCAAGCCAGTAGCGGGAACCACTATCAGCGACAGGTACGGCAGGCCCAGCCATCGCCTCGTAGAATCATCGGCAGCCAGCGTGGTACTGGCGGCCGGTCCAGGGCGAGCTGCTGGAACAGCGGAAGTCTGGGGCAGGCAACACGAAGAAAACACAGGCGGCGGCGGCATACCCCTACCTCGGTACGGCGGCGACCGGCCCTAGAAGCGGCAGACGGCGTCACCGACACAGCATGGGGAGTGTAGTACCAGCGGGGGGAAGCAGCATAAGCGGCCGTGAAGGTTGTAGTGGAGACCACTCCAAGGTCACCGCCCCAGACCTCGCTAGACTCTGCAGCAGATCGTGGATGCTAGGCACGCCCTGCAGCCGCAGTGGGTCCATACCTGTCCAAGGTCGTCTCCCACGGCTGTAGCACCTGCGGTAGCACAGACAGATTAGTAAGAGGGGTTGGGGTTCCCTCACGCACGGGGGGGGAGACATGCCCCACCCCGAACGGAAGGAAGGAAGACAAAAACAAAATACGAGGAAGCTGAGCGGGGGGGCAGGAAAGAAGACGAAGAATCGGATACCAAGGGAGTCGCGGGAGAGCTTTCCGACGACTTCCTGGCAGACCTTCGCTTCCCTACCCCCAGCACAGCAGTGAAAAGTAATATGAAAATGAAACAGAATACTGCACTTGCGATTCACTTCATAGAACTTAAAGAGGGAAAAATCAATTCCCGGTAAGAGCGGAAACTTGATCCATAATAATATGATGCTATCATAAATATATATGAAAATGAACAATACTGCACTTGCTATTTTCACTTTCACAGCAATAAATCGTAAGGATTAATTCCCGGGTAAGAGCGGAAATTGATCCAAAATTAAATTTGATGCAATTAATAAATGAAAATGAAAAGAAAACTGCATTGCGAATCCACTTTCATTGCATTCTATTCATACAAAATAAGAGGCTCTTGCCGAGCGCAATCAAGCTCTCGGCAACGAACGCACAGGGCAAAAATATAATGAAAAAGAGTACTTACATCTTTCAATTACACACTTTCGCCCAAAATACATGACTCGGCGCGAGTGCGCCCGCCCTCGGCACCGAGACATAATTCAAGGGTTCAATTCATGAAAAGAGCGGAAATCGCCGTCTCTACGGCGATAGCTCCATGTTGATTCATAATTAAGTAATGAAAATGAAAACAGTGTACTACAGTTCATTTTCAAGTCAAACCAAACCATTAGTAGAAAACACAATATAACAAAAGCATACGACGATGAAGCGGGCAGAGAGCGATGACGAACACGTCCTTCACACCCCGCGGCCGAAAGCAAAAGTGATTCTTCACTCTCGGGCGCGCGGGGCGCGCGCACGATCGGACAAGCAGTTAACTACCGTTCTCCCCTTGTTCGAAGCTTACGACCGTCCCAGCTGCCGCTAGTTACCTTCCTATTGTTAAAGGACCGAGGGTTTGTATTACGTATCGGAACAAAGATCAATTCCCGGGTAAGAACGGAAACTTGATCCAATAATATGATGCTATCATAAAATATATATGAAAATGAAACAGAATACTGCACTTGCGATTTCATTTCACATAAAAAAAATCGTAAGGATCAATTCCCGGGTAAGAACGAAAATTGATCCAAATTAAATTTCATGCAAATAAATAAATGAAAATGAAAAGAATATTGCAATTGCGAATCCACTTTCATTGCATTCTATTATACAAAATTAAAAGGCTCGTGCCGAGCGCAATCACACTCTCGGTAACGAACGCACAGGGCAAAAATATAATGAAAAGAGTACTTACATTTTTCAATTACACACTTTCGCCCAAAATACATGACTCGGCGCGAGCGCGCCCGCCCTCGGCACCGAGACATAATTCAAGGGTTCAATCATGAAAAGAGAGGAAATCGCCGCATCTACGGCGATAACTCCATGTTGGTTCATAATTAAGTAATGAAAATGAAAACAGTGTACTTACAGTTTCATTTTCAAGTCAAACAAACCATTAGTAGAAAACACAATAAAAACAAAGCATACGACGATGAAGCGGGCAGAGAGCGATGACGAACACGTCCTTCACACCCGCGGCCGAAAGCAAAAGTGATTTGTTTACCTCCCAGTCGCGCGGCGCGCGACGATCGGACAAGCAGTTAACTACCGTTCTCCCCTTGTTCGAAGCTTACGACCGTTCCAGCTGCCGCTAGCTACTTCCTATTGTTAAAGGACCGATGGTTTGTATTACGTATCGGAACAACAAAATTTTTTAGCCTACTAGAAACACTACAGTATAATAAATGGTTGAATGATGGTCAATTCTGGCAGTTTTTCCACAGAGAATATAGGAGGCAGTTGAATGTCACGTATTTAATATTAAAAATGTGACAGATTAAATAATTTTTTAAAGTTTAGCATTACTTTTTATTTTGAAGGTGTTCTGTTCCAAGACTTCTTGCACATGTGTAATTCATTTGCATTTATTGGGACTTTTTGTTTCCATATTACAGAAAACTACTGTTTTCAAACAGTTAAACCTATAAATACTTTATGCAAGGTGTACCAGGTTAATTTTAGACTCCAGCCATTTTTCATGAGTTTCCTCGGTTTCTTCCATGCCAATAAATTCATCACTTTCAATATACAATGCCTGATCTCCCCAAAAATGTGTAAATCTTAAGCCAATCAGTGGGACTGTAATCATTTATATATAGGGTTACTAAGGAGAATGTTATGTGTGCAGTTTTTTCTATTTTTCCATAACTACTTTATGGGAACTTACTTGGAAATGGCATGTATAATTCAAGACGCTTGACTTTCCAGAAAGTGGTGTGTGTCTTTGCCTAAGTGTAACGAATAGCAACATCTTCCAGGAGAATTATCAAATTGTGACATTTTACCTATCAAAATAAAAACCAGTATATTCTAAATTACCCAAAAATCAAACCACTGTCTGGTGTCAACTGTTACAGCAATTTGTCATATTAACATTAGGTAGCTATCCAGATAAAGTTCATGTAATCAGGAGTGAAGTTAACAACTCTCCTCTAATCAATGACTGTCCAAAGTGTATCATGGGGGTTACTTGCAGACTAAGGGGTAGCCTATAAGCTATTTCAGAAATGGTTAAAAATATTGAAAAATTTCCATAGTGCAAAACCTGTTTAGGACAGCATCATTAAATACTGGAAAATTTACTTTATTTAGCAACAATAATGAATACAGAGGGGGAGGTAAGAAAGACTATAGCCTATTATGTTTATGACAGCCAGGCTAATGACAAATAAAGGCTCACTCTCAGATATCCTAGAGTTATACTTTTGGCTCCAACCCCTTGGAAACCCCTCTATGATTTAGACTTCTAGGGCCCCAGACCTGGCTAAGACCTAACACCTGGTTAGGTTAGTTTGTGGAGGGTTCATACCTAGGTGGCGCCCATGCAAACTGGTGAAGAATTAAAGTAATTCATAGCCTACGGGTAAAATACTGAATAGCTGGCCTCTTCCATAGCGCAACCACCTTCGCAAAAAAGTACTTGGTATTTCTACAGAAGCAGTCCGCATGGACGGCAAGGAATGTAACCGCGGATACGACATCCACTAGTGATTGGGGCGTCCAATGTATTTCACCGTGTTTAGTACTGGCCCCTGGGGGGTTCATTACAGTCGTCCGAATAAATACCTATACTATTACTTAAAATTCTTGTTCAGTAGGTAAAACTGCATAGAAAACCCGCAACTGCCATAGTCTAGGCCGCCGCGGATAGGTAAGTACCCTAGATCTACCAAGTCCTTTAACACATCCTGTAATCCAGGATAGACATTAGACAAGAGCCAGCGTCCGTCGAAGCAACACCTCGAGACGTCTACTTTCCTCTCGAAGTATAAGTTTTTTCTCCCAAGTCACAAATTATAAGGCCATTAGGTAGCTATTTCCGATTTTCGGGAAGGTGGTCGAGCTATGGTAGAGGCCGCCGGCCATTCGGTTTTTACCCTAGCCTATCACCAAAACTACCACAAGGTACTAGGGGGCCAAGAGCTATGCTAGTCCATAACTTACGGTCGACTGAAGTGACATAACTCCTGCCACTGACAGTGTCAATCACAGATGAACCTTGACAGCTGTATAAGAGTAAGGGCCTTGGGTTGATCCGTCCATGACCGACGAACCGAGAGTTCTTTGACAATCCACTGGAAAAGGCCTTTTGTAATACTCCGGTAACGCTGCGAAACCCAGCAACTGGAGACATTACTGTCAATCTGCGTTATTTTTTTTATAAACTATTTAGATAAGTTAATTAAACAAATTAATTTTCTCCAGACAACACCAATCGAGTGGGAATTGTTTTGTAAAATCCGGTTTGTTATTCAATTGGGTGCGTTCATAAGGATTAGAACTACAACATGTAAACTACATATGATCGTCAGTTTTGGAAGACGAAAATTTCTCAAGGGTATCTAAGGCGAAACACAGCAAGAATGTGTCTGTTCTGAGATAATCGGGTTATTTACAGTATACCATATGAGTGCATCTAAAAATGTATACGAAACACACAATCTATGTTATACAAGTCAGGGGTAAACATTAAGAGATTGAACGTTGCCGGCTTCTTCCTCTTTCCCATCCGAATACAACCTGCGAGTACTCGAAAATGGAAATCTTGTTTAAAATGGTAAATATGCCTCAATTGTGCACTTGGTTAAGCAGACCTTGCTATGATTTGCTTGCGCAATTTGTATGCAAGAATTTACTAGTGCATTTGAAAAAGTGTCTTATTAAAACCAGTTTGAAAGGTCCTTAAGATCAATGACACAAGTTTAAACAGACGTTTCAACTCTGTCATCCCACATCCCTGTCCAAAATGCCAGAATAAGTAATTATTGTCAATTAATTGACTTAGAAAGAGTAAATGCTTTGCTAGACGACCAGACAAATTGTAGAAAATTGTATTCCATAATGTGTACTGGTTGCTATGTTGTAAATTATCTTTTTGATATGATGTACGAGAACAAATGCGGTATCGTTGTCTTGCTAAATTTTAGTCAGGTGTACCTATTACAGTACTGACCTGCAGTAAAGCTTAATGTACTTTCGGACGAAACCAAATTTCCTTTCCCCATAACGCATGCTAATACAAACAAGAAACTAAACAGGGTTCCCACGAGTATTAAATAATGGATTGAATTTAAGCAACTTAAATAAGATTAAATTAAAGACGAATTTACAATGGTAGGGGAGAAATATAACTTATGTAATCTGGTGACAGTCATGTGAATATGAATAGAAATATAGTCTCCAATGCTGACAGCCCTTGATTCTAGGCGAATTACTGAGCTGTAATTTTTCTCTTACCTCCAAAGTAAAAAATGCTCTAAAGGTTACAAGGCATCAACTTCAAAATGCTCTCCTTGGTAAAGAAATTTCTGAAGAGCGTTCTATAAAGAAAATTGACTTGTTGCGTCTTTAAGAGAGTTGGCTACTTGGCAGTCACTGTCCTTTAGCTCATGGCCATCTCCCTGTACATTGTAACTTTTCTGAGCAAACTCTATCACTGTCAACAGAGACGCATGAACTAGAGAGATGAAGGCCAATAAATCAGCGCAAAAACAGACCAGAAATAAAATCTATTTTTGCTCGCCCGCCCTCCCCCCCCCCCTCTCCCCCAAAGAAGTTCATTAATTACATACAAACTGCTGAACTACGACATACTAATTTGGACTTGAAATGGGATCGGACGAGAAGCGGTGCTTTGAACGTGGTATGGCCATTAGCACTCAGAAACTGACCATTACTATTTTACAAATCAACTAGAATTTTTTTTTTTTTTTTTTTTTTTTCCCAGATGCTGAAGCCTTGTCGAGGATGGGGGGCTTAGGGTTCAGCAGCTGGGCCCTGATGCCTGGTGGGAACTAATATTTTCTCACTGGGCCTTGGTGCCCAGCTGTTTGATCCAACTAAATAAGTCAGCTCTTTTCCTTTTACTAAAACTTTTCATCCTTCTGCTTTCTCCCCCTATAAGATACAGATTTTATGTTGATGACTTTTGGATTGGTTTTGGACAGGATTTGGACTTACTCATTGGATTTGGTGGAGGGTGAGGATGGTTGGCAAGCCACCTCACCGTAGAACTCGAGTACCTAACGTGGTCGAGCGAGGGGAAAGTTTATATGTCAAACCCTGCTCTTAGTGCTGGGTCTGATCTCGACGGACATCATGACGCCTTAAGCACTGAGGGTGGGGTGTATATGGGTGGTACCCCTAGGGCAGCCCTGTATGGGATAACAACTGTCCTCTAAATGTGGCTCCATGGTGGGTGGGGGGCTACCTGGACGAATCATAAATCCTTCGTCTTATGGGCGACATTAATTAGATCTTCGGTTGACGACTTAGGCAAGGATAAGGACAAGGAAAAACCTGGTAATTCCTCCATTGTAACTTTGGAGCCTTTTTCAAATGAGCTCCTTGTTACAAACATTCTGCATGTGAAACCAGTCCCCTTAGACTGGAATTATGACATGATATATAATGAATTTTTATAAATTGGGAACATCAAAGAATTAAGAAATAAACTTGGCAATAATTATGGTTTTTTTGAATTTGGATAATTTTCAACAATGCATCGGAAGCTCACAGAGCCTTTAGAGAATTTAAGTCAGATTCTATGAGTGTTGGACTTGTAGAGGCAGAAGAGGTCCCTAGATATCTAGACATTTATAAACCACCAAATGAAATAAAGATCCTAATAGAATAAGTTATAATCTCCAGATCTCCAGACCCAGCTAAGTGGTTAATTATCCTCAACGCATGGTGAGAGAGGCAACCCTCTTCAAGGTGAAAAGGTTGGTAAGCCAGAAGATCGGCAATGTTGGGAGCCCAGAAGTAACTCGCTTTGGGCGTAATAGTTTTATTTTTAGTTCATACCAAGACCAATGTTCAGTCAGTAATGCTCCTAAATTTGAAGCTTGATCCTGAGGGTGTGATAAAGAGGATAAAACCTCACTTTAATTTTAGTTATGCGAAGGGTGTTATATTTAATGAAGATCTACATGAAATGGATGAGGAGGAAATTTTGGAAATGTGTCCAGATGTGGTTTGGAAGGTTTTTAAAGTGCCCCGCTCATCGATGCTTATTTTAACATTTAAAAGTTCTTCTCTGCCATCTGAAGTTATTCTTGATAGTGAAATATGAAAGTTCGTCCTTATAGACCGAGAGTGCTCCAGTGCTTTAAATGTTTTGGCTTTGGGACACTCCTCTAAGTTTGTTTGCACCAGAAATAAACTCTGTGAATCGTGTGGCCAGCCTGAGCACGAGGAATGTCTGGACCAGTAATTTTGTGTAAACTGTAAGGGTGAACATCGAGCCCGTGATAAGAAATGTAGTGCATTCAAGAAAGAACAAGATGCATTAATAAAAATCTCTTGACGAACACATCAGTGTGGGACAGGCCAAGAAGCTGTTGGGCAGGAAAACTTATTCGGATGCCCTGAAAGCTCAACAATTAAATACTGCCTCTTCTGGTGCCCGACTGGTGGGGCTCCCCGGTGCCCCGCTGGTGGGGTTTTCCACAGCCCCTCTAGAGGGGTACCCCATGTCCCCCTGGTGGGACCTCCCATGCCCCCCCTGGTGGGGCCTCCCGCTGCCTCCCCTGGTGGGGCCTCCCGTGCCCCCCCTGGTGGGGCCTCCCGTGCCCCCCTTGGTGGGGCTTCCCATGCCCCCCTGGTGGGGTATCCCATGTTGCAGAGACACTGGTCAAGCCAGGGGACCCTGTTGTTTCAAGGGTTCAAGCCAGGTCTCCAATTTGTTGACGACTTCTCCTCGGTCAGGGACATTGCCTGACATTGAGCCCTCACCTGATCCTGTCATTACAGTGCACCGTGGAGATGACGGTGAGGAGATAGAGGCCCTCTTTATTCGTCAGAAGAGGGCTTTCTCCCTCTTCGCCTCATTCACGGTCACTCAGCAATCGTAGGAAAAACAAAAGTAAAACTGAAAGGGCAAGTGAAAGCCCATCTTCTAAAAGATCTGTAACACTAGATCTAGGTCAAATAGTACTGGTAAAACTGATAAGATCTCTCTCACCAGGACACAGATTCCTAAATTAGTAGGGAATTTTTTTTAAGATGCCTTCTCTAAATAATGGCTCTCATGCAGTGGAACATCCGTGGCTTTATACCAAATAGAGAGCAAGTTCGGGTTCTGTTTCAGGGATCATGATCTATCTGCAATGTGTCTTCAGGAGACAAAGTTGGGAGAGCACACTCCCAACTTGGGTTTTTAATTATTCATTCCATAGGTCTAGGTCCCACCCCTGAATAGGTGTACGTGCTCAGGGAGGCACAGGCATCATAGTCCGCAAGTCTGTTAATCATAGGGTTGTTCAATTGAACACTGTGTTGCAGGCTTGTGCAGTTCAAGTTTTCAATCATAAATGGATCACTATTTGTTCTTTATACCTAGATCCATCATTAGAAAGTAGATTACAGGATGCACAGGGTAAATCCTCGTCAGCTAGAATTAAATGATCTTCAGACATTGATAGACCAGCTTCCTAAACCTTCATTTTGATGGGGGATTTTAATGCCAAGCACACCCTCTGGGGAGAGCCAAACTGCGACCGGTGGGGTTTGGGGTTTAATAATAGAACAGCTGCTCGACTTAATGACATCACTTTGATGAATGATGGTTCCCCTACAAGACATGATGTTTTTCATAATACTGACTCGGCCATTGACCTCACTATCTGCTCTTCGTCCTTGAGGTTAGATTACCAGTGGTAGTAGACCAGAATGATCACGGCAGTGATCATTGGCCCATTCACTTAAAGTTTATGAAAAATATTCCATCTCCATGTTTACCAAAATGGAAGGTAGGGGAGGCTGACTGGGGATTATTCAAAAAATCTACTGAAGTTGATCAAGATATAAAAGATTTTCAGAGCCCAACATCCGCTTACGAGTATTTAATCAGTATATTGCTGTGCGGTGCCATGCTGTCTATTCCTCGAACTTCTGGTAAGCCTCGTCGTCCTCTAGTACCTTGGTGGTGTGATGCATGCGCCTTGAGCCGAAAGATAACAAGAACTTGCTACAAGAGATATCGTAGATATCCTTGCTTGGTAAATCAAATTATCTATAAAAGAGCTCTTGCTAAGCAAAAGAAAACTATTAAGCAGGCAAAGAGGGAATCGTTTATCAGATATATAAGTGAATTAAAAATATGATTCCCCATATGTCGTTTGTCTGGAACAGAATCCGAAAGCTGCAAGGGAAATTTTCTCCATCTCCCTTGCCTATTTTGAAAATTGATGGCTTCTTCATATCTGATTCTGGAGAAGTTGCAGAAACCTTTGGTAGGCATTTCTCCAATATATCTAGTGCCCTACATTACTCTCCTGCTTTCAGGAATATTAGGGATGGTACCACGGTTGTTCCTGCTGTAAGTTTAAATTCAGAGTCGTATAAATCTCCCGTTTCACCATGAAAGAATTAGATCATGCAATCTCGTTATCTTCCCCAACATCTCCTGGGGAAGATGATATACTGTACTCAATGATTTTTAATTTGCCTAGAAGTACAAAACAATTTCTTTAGACATTTTAAACAGTTTTTGGCTTTCAGGAACTTCACCAGAGTCTTGGAAGATATCGATTATTGTACCTGTGTTTTTAAAACCTTTTAAAGATTCCTTCCTTCCTAAGAACTATAGGCCAATTGCTCTAACCAGTTGTGTTAGCAAGATTTATGAGGAGGATGGTCAATGCTCGACTTGTGTGGTATTTGGATTCCAAGAATCTTTTATCTAATCGGCAGTTTGGCTTTAGGAAAAATAGAAGTACTTCTGACCCTTTGATGTCCTTACTCGGGAGATACAGAATGCTTTTGCTGTGCAAAACCAGACTGTTGCAGTGTTTCTTTGACCTAGAAAAAGCCTACGACACGACCTGGCGAGGGGGTATCCTTTTGCAACTTGTAGAGTGGGGTGTTGTGGGTAATTTATTTTTATTGTCTGAAAGATTTTTTTGTCAGAACGTTACTGAAAGTAAGAGTGGGCTCTTACATTTCTTCTGCTTACCCTCAAGAAGAAGGGTTACCTCAGGGAAGCGTTCTTAGTCCAACACTCTTTAATGTAGCTGTCAACGGTCTACTAGAACAAGTTCCTGTCGGGGTGCATGTCTGGCCTGCCTTGCTGATGATTATGCAATAATCTGTAGTAAGTCCACAGCTGTTGAAGCTTGTCAAATGATCCAGACTGCTATTAATGCTCAACATCATGGGCCAGTGCTAAAGGGTTCAAATTTTCACCAGAAAAAAACCAAAGCAATACGATTTTGTCGATTACGAAGAGTGGAAGAGATCCCTACGTTGTTTTTAAAAAACGATTCGATTTTACCTTATGAAGATAGCATTAAGTATCTAGGTGTTACATTTGATAAGAAATTAACTTTTACTCAACATGTTAATGAAGTTGTATGTAACGTGAAACTTCGACTTAATATTCTTAAAGTTGTATCTAATTTTAACTGGGGGGTGCAGATCGAATTACCCTTTTGAGGATGTACCAGGTGTTATGCCTAAGCAAAATTGATTATGGTTGCCAAGTTTATGGTTGTGCGTGCAAGAGAACACTGCAGAAATTAGATGTTGTCCATAATATGGCTTTACGTATTTGTACGGGAGCCTATAGAACTTCACCAGTAGAAAGCCTATATGTTGAGTCCGGTTTTCCCCCACTATTTATCCGTAGGGAGGAATTAGGCTTGAGAGCCATATCAAGAATACTTACGTCAAAGCTAAACCCTAACTATAAGTACGTTAGAGAACCAACTGACAGAGCCCCAAATAGACCGAGACTTCCAAAGCCGCTTGAGGTCCGACTAGCAAGCTCTGCCAGGGAGGTGGGATTACTTCCCCTGCAGTAGCTGAAATTTCGCCTTCAAAGTTTCCTCCTTGGAATAGACCATGCCTAGAAATCTGCCAATTAGGACAGCAGGAGCACAGTTCTGTGAACAGTTGAGGGCAAGTTTCTTGGACCATGCTTCCGAACATGGTGATTCTCATCATATATATACTGATGGCTCGAAGGGTTCTGATGGTGTTGGTTGCTCTGTAGTGACTGGTGGTAATCTATTAAAAAGAAACTTCCTTCTAATTCTTCTGTTTTTACAGCTGAACTGCTGGCAGTTTTGACTGCTCTTAAATATATCTTTATAGTTCTTGTACCAACAAGGTTTTTACCATTTTTACCGACTCTTTGAGTGTTTTTATCTTCTCTAAAAAGCCTAGTCTCTTGCCATCCTTTAGTGCAAGAAGTACTAGATTGGTTTTATCTTTTAATTAATAGAAGAGGATTTTCTGTTGGATTTTGTTGGGCTCCGTCCATGTTGGAATTGTTGAGAATGAGCGAGCCGACGCTGCTGCTAAGGCTGCAACTAGGCTTAGGCACATTTCCAACATGGGCGTCCCTGTATCTGATTTTAAAAGTACCATTTCGATTTTATTGTAGAGACCAGTGGCAGGCCCACTGGTCTACTTTAGATAATAATCTTAAATTGAAATCGATTAGGCCTTCTGTTCATCCTTGGCCTCATAGCCGGATGGATAGAAGGTCTGAGATAGTTTTAGCTAGATTGCGTATTGGCCACACTAAATTATACTCACGGGTATCTAATGATGAGTGGAGCGGATAGGCAGGGTTCCTCCGCTGTTCCACCTGTCATGTGGATTTGACTGTGGTGCATATTTTGGTGGAGTGCCCACATTTTGAAACCAAACGTAGAGCTTGTTTGCTGGCAAATAAGTCTCTTGCAGATATTTTAGGTGAAGGTGCTCGGGCAGAGCAAATTATGACATTTTTAAAAAATATTGGTCTTTTTTACGAATTGTAGTTTTCTTTTAATTGTTTTAGGTTCTTGTTTGGTTTTTATGAATGAATGATTTGTATGTTAGATCGGTTGTGTGTATGTTTGTTTGTGTGACAGTGACTTTTTTTATTCTTAAGATATATATGCGCTGAATGGCCCCTCGGCTCCGGCGCTTGGCTATGTGCCAAAAATGTTATAATCTAATCTCTAATCTAGAATTTTTTTTAGCTGAAAAATCATTACTACCACTGATGATGATAACTAGTACAAGAAGAAATTACAAGAAAACATAAATTAGAACTGAAACATGCACAACAAAAGCTTGAACTTTTCCAAGGCAATGAAATGTGATATGAAGATGGCATACTCACAAAATTATCCAGTTATTTACCAAAGACTACTTATAAGAACCTTTGTGGATATATTGACCCACCTGAACTTCTTCTGGTAGATGACATATCTGGGAATTGTGCACGATGCATGATTATAGTTTGTGCAAAAGTAACTTTACCCACGTATTTTTGTGTACTACTTTAAGCAATTCCGCCCTCAGTGCTCATTTATTCTGGTGGAGGAAATGGCAGGATAAAGTTCTTTGGTATTGTGATAATTTTTCATTATTTTTTCACCATATCACAATGGAACAGTTTTTTTTTATCAAGTTTTCATGAATATCCTCATCATCTTTTATAATTAGTGTCACTTGTGATGTTCTTGTGAATTGCCTTGAATGCTGTACCTATTATCCCAAGCCGATTGTTTCGGTTATGTTGATATCTTCTCTATTTCCTTTTGGCATGCAGCCAAACCTAATATAATTTGAGTACATTTTCTCAGCCTTTTCGCCAACACCTTTTCTACTATTTTCATAGCATTCCTCTAGTATCCACACATTGCAATGCATCCCCTTTTCCTTACTACTATGTATATGGCTCTTTGAGTAATTCTTATAAGATTTTCATAGTTCTGGTCAGTTCTTGAATGGCCAACTCCCCGCCTACTTTTATTGTCACTCATTATTCCTGATGGTCCTCGGGTCTTCAATTTTTTCATCTTTTGGATAGCTTTCTTAACCTCTCAAGCTGTTTATGCTTTACATTGTTCCTTCCTCGTTATACCAATGTCTCCCAGTTCCTTCTGTTATTCCTCATCAAAAGTTTTAGAATATTGTCTTTATTATTTAAGGATCTCTGTTTTCAACTTCAATTTCTCCATTAACATCATATAGTTTGTCCATTCAAAAAACTATATCAGTTTTCTTGCTATCCCGATTATTCTACCTTTTGTTGTGCTGTATTGGGATTTGATTCCATTCCTCCAAAATCCTGCACACGATGTCTCCTTGGATGGACTAGTGTCTTTGAGACATCCCAATCCTTAAACATCTTGTAACTCCTCTTCTGTTAATTTCTCCTTTGGTCTAGTAACCGGTTGCAGTAGGCTAGGTTATATTAATTCCTGTGTGAGTGTGTGTAAGCTTCATCTTTTTTATATTTGTTTTCTTTTATTTTTCATAATGGATGTGCAGCTGCATAATTCATGAAAGGTTAAAGAATATAAAAATTAAAGGAGTAGACTGGTTTACAAGCTGAATATGGAGGAATGGTGTCTAAGGTATGTCTGTATGAAGGAAAGGTTACAATGAATCCTCATACCTAATTCACCTTCCCTTCCTCTTGACTGCTGTAGATCTCCCACAACTTTACTAAAATGGTTCTTATTCCATTCCATGACCCTGAATTCATCTTTAGAACTTTTAGGCACCAAACAACATTTTACTCTGAGGTTACAGCCAAAGGGCTGTAACGTCTATTTATGTGCTCATCAGTTTACAATCCTCCTATTAAGGCTATGTAAAAGTAATCAGCTTGTGGTGAAATATAATTTCTGTAAACAAAATTTACAATATAAGCACTGGGTTACTCTGGGACCTACTATGAGGTTATTCAGCACTGAATAGTTATGAGAGGGTGGAAAGTAAGAAAATATGAACAGAGGTATAGTAAGAGGAATTAAAGGAGTTGTGGCTAGGGCCCGAAGGGACACTGGAAAGAACCTTAAGCATTGCCTACAGTGCACCAGATGAGGTCAACTGATGGTGTTATCGGACCTGTCCCACCCAACAGGGTTTTTCCTTTGGAAAAAATGGAATGAATGAATCACAAAATTTAGGCTGTAAAACCAGGCGCTGAAGCACTTCCAACCAATCAGTGCTGAAGATGGTGAAAAAGAGAGTTGAAGTGGTTTGAAAGCAAGATAAAGAGATCCCGAAAGTAAGTGACATGATGCACAAGGATCTAAGGTGTAACCGGGAGGAAAACCTATACTAATTGCAATGAGATATAGTAATTGTTTGAGAGGTTAGATAGAAAACTGGAAAAACAGAAGCAAGAATGGAAGTAAAGCAAAAGGCTTAAAAGTGGGTGTAGCTGGAACCAAAGAGTCATTACATATCATTCAGTACTACTTACAGTGCACACGTAAGGTTCTCTGACAGCGCTACCCTTTTATGACGATTTTCCTATGATGTTTGGGAAAATGCACAAAAGGCTATGTAAAAGTGATAGTTTGCAATGAAAACAATTTTTTTTTTATCATTTTCATAAAGGTTATGTTTAATCAATCTTTTTCAGGAATATTTCATTACAGTACAGCACATAGAAAACCTGCCCTTGTAATGAGATCATTCTGATTGGAATGAGATAATTTTTATCTCACTGTGATGTATTCTCAGTAAATACAAATATTTCTGTCCAAATAAATTATTTTACATTTCACATGACCGTTGCTATTACACTACACTAATGTTTCTCAGTCGAGATTTTCAAATCTCTAGAAGGCTAAAAAATATTTTTGACAATTCCTGGACAAGACACAAGAGCCTGCAATTGTAAATCTGTTTTTGTTATAGCTACTTAATGGTAAGAATGTTTACTTATGTCTCTGATCAGTTTTGAATATTGACATAGTTTTTAAGTAAGTTCCCAATTAAAATCTATTTAATGTCAACTTGGGTTGACAATCTGGAGGAAAAAAAATGTAAGAAGTATACTAATTACTACTTCTCTTACGATTAACTAGGGAAGGGTTAGATAATTTCTGTGGTATCAAGAGTTCCGAGAAGTACCCTAGAATTATAAAGGAAAATATCAGAATTACTAAAGTAAGCATTTACCTCCTCAAAACTTTTTAATACTTTCAGTTCCTAAAACATTTGCAGTATGATAATGTTCTCAAATTTCTATCATATTAGTACAAATATAATAAAACTCATAAATAACAACACAAGTTATGGTATACTCTGTTTTATTGCAATATACATGTTATATGCTATGTTACATAAATGCTCTGCTTTTTAAAGAATTCTCTGGCATAAATGGATGTACGAGTATATATAGAATTATGTATATAGGATACGGAATGTCAATCAGACTGGGTTGTATAACATGATCAACCACCTTGAAACACTGATTTTGGCTGAGCAGGAGCCCAAAGGTACTGTATTTTACTTTATACAAGAGCAATCTGAAAAAATTCTCAGTACAATTCTTTAAAGGTCCATTTTTTTAACATCATATTTTTACTTGACTGTGAAATACAATGAAGTTTAAAATGGACTGCACATGATCAGACATGCAACCCAGTGCTATAAGAATAAGGAGGTATACTGTGGTCTGGTTTAACCAACTAATTATAATATTTATAATTGTAAATTATTATATCCTGTAAATATCACAACACACTGTTTTACAAGTCAACAGTCATACAATGAATGTTTTTTCCTCATTTTAAGAGATTTTCTAATATACGAAGCTCATCTTTATAGTAAAAAACAGTATGCTATTGTGCAAATGGAGTCATAAGAAGATCTATAACCCTTTAAAACAATATAAAATATAAAAAAGGAATAAAATTTTTAAAGTTTCAATGCTATGTGACAAGCTTAAACCTTGTACACCAAGTTACTTTTTTCTTGGTAGATACCTAGATAAAAATGAGATCTGTTATCAAGAAACTTAATTAGACATCTCTTGCAATAATCATGTTCAAGACGTTTTCATTCTTTCTCATTCTTATTCCAGAGTGAATATCCTTGCAGCAATGTCCCTGATCAACCAATCAATTCCTTCACAAGATTCTCTCCTGTCCACAGCACTACATGGTAGGATATACCAGTGATGAGTCTTGAGGCTATTAAGATCCAATATCTGAAAATTCATTAAACACAGGTCATTTGTTTAACTGACACCCATCAGTTTACATTTGCCTAATCTTTAAGTTACCATCTCAGAACACAAACAAAGGAAACCATAGGCCAGAATATACACAAACAAAGGAACCCCATAGGCCAGATAGTATACACTAAACAAAGGAACCCCATAGGCCAGATATACACAAACAAAGGAACCCCATGGGCCAGATATCCCACTGGGCAGCCACTCACCTGATGGTATTAGTGATAGCTAACATTCTGTGTCCATTTTTCCAGCATATTTCTGAGAGGAATTTCAGTATTACACACTTACGGTTTCTGCATAATTCTTTCCAGGTCCTAATGTGTTGAATTTTCTGACAAATCCAAATAGCTCTCTGTGCATGCTCAGTATTTCATAATCCTGATTATCCTTTGCATTCAGATCTTCCCAGACTACACAACCCACCATATAGTACGTGTACTAGATATGCAGTTAATCCTTACAGTCTTGCCTTTTCTTCTATAGGGTTCAGTATTGCAAAGTTTTCTATGTATTTTATTCCTGTTGTGATCAATTGCAGAATGTCCTTAATCTTGCACAGACTTAATTTGTTAGTACATACATACGTATACTACTTAAAAAATTCACATTGGTGCAAATGCTTTTTTTTTTTTTAGCAAGCTGACATGAATCTGGCTTCAAAAGCTAAGCTTATTTGTCATTTATTTTACTTCATTACTTTTCTTATTCTCTTTCACAGCTTATTCTTTACTTCTCAGTTTCTATTTTTATACTGAACTGTTCCCCAATCCCAGCCTTTGGCTAGGCTTCCCAAAATTCTAGCCTAACCCTCAATAGCCTATGAAAACATTCAGTACCTTAAAAACGCCTATGGTATTCAAACAATTAAGTACTATGCATTCTCATTTTGTGAAATAAGTGGGTATTAAGCAAGATACACCACAAAATAATAAAACAAAAACAAACTAATAAGCAAAATGTTTCACTCATGATTTTCCAACACAATCTTGTATGTATTCAAATCAACTGAATCAACATGGAAAAGCAATCCATAGGTATTAAGTATAAGAAATATGATATTGTCATGATACAATAAAGTTTTATACATACTTACCTGGCAGATATATACTTAGCTATAGACTCCGTCGTCCCCGACAGAAATTCGAATTTCGCGGCACACACTACAGGTAGGTCAGGTGATCTACCGCCACTGCCGCTGGGTGGCAGAACTAGGAACCATCCCATTTTTCTAAACAGATTTGCTCGTTCCACCTGTCTCCTGAGGGGAGGCTGGGTGTGGCCATTTAATAGTATATATCTGCCAGTAAGTATGTATAAAAACTTATTGTATCATGACAATATCATTTTTTATACATTCAACTTCCCTCCCTGTCAGATATATACTTAGCTGATTGGCACCTTTGGCGGAGGGTAAGAGACAGCTAATTACTGAATAGACAGGGAACAACATACGTTGTAGGTAACAAAAATATAAGAAACCTTGGTTCCTACCTGTGTCGGCGAAAGACTTCATGGCTACTGCCTAGGAGCTTACATCGCCTCAAGAGCCTCAGCGAGGTAGTGACCTCATGCTAAGAATTCTTGATGGTCTGTTGATGGGGTCTTATCCACTTACTTGACAGAACCAAAGGATCTTTGTCAATGGGGTCCTATCCACTTCCATGACAAAACACCTTGCCATATGGCATCATTAAGGAGCATAACACCGATCCCGATCACCTGATCCTAATACCGGGGGTTAGTACTACGATTGAAAGGAGTTATCCCCCCAACACCCCCTCCTTTCAAACGACCATAAAAAACTCAAAACCAAACAATCTTTTAGTTAAAACAATATTATTTAAGGATCAGTACCAGCTCCCTGTCCCAGCACAGTATCCGCTGATACATAAGGTCCAAGAGAAAAACACTTTTCATAAGTCACTCTGACGTCTTTTAAGTAATGGGAGGCAAATACCGAGTTGCATCTCCAATATGTTGCTGCTAATATGTCTTTCATTGACATATTTCTATTAAAGGCTAGGGAAGTTGCAATTGCACGGACTTCGTGTGCTCTAACCCTAAGCAGCTTAAATGTTTCCTCTTGGCATTTCATGTGAGCCTCCGTTATCACATTTCTTACGAAGAATGCTAATGCGTTCTTCGACATTTGCCTCTTCGGGTTCCTTACCGCGCACCATAGGCTCTGATTACAACCTTGAAGTTGACTCTTTCTCTTCAGATAAAACTTCAGTGCTCTGACCGGACAGAGAGACCTTTCTGTTTCTCTACCCACAAGGGGAGAGAGGCCCTTGATTTCAAAACTTCTGGGCCAAGGCTTAGAAGGATTCTCATTCTTGGCCAAAAAACAAAGGTTGGAAAGAGACAACAGCAGAATCTCCTCTAAAACCTACGAACGAGAGTCTAATGCATGTATCTCACTGACCCTCTTGGGCCGTCGCGAGGGTCAAGAGAAAAATGCACTTCCTCGAGAGATCTCTAAAGGATGCCTTATCAGGTGGTTCGAAAGTATCCGAAGAGAGAAACTGGAGGACCACATCTAGGTTCCAACTTGTAGTGATAAAGGATTTAGACTTTGTAGTACCAAAGGATCTTATCAAATCATGGAGATCCTTATTGTCTTCTATGTTAAGGCCCCTGTTTCTAAATACAGCCGAGAGCATACTTCTATAACCTTTTTATGGTAGAAAACAGCTAAACGTGATTCCTCTCTAAGGAAGATGAGGAAATCAGCAATTTCGGTCACAGAGGTATCGGAAGAGGACAGCTTCTTCGACCTACACCATCTACGGAAGACTTCCCACTTCGATTGATAGACCGCAGAGTAGAGGACCTGCGGGCTCTGGCAATTGCGCTTGCAGCTTTTCGCGAAAAGCCTCTCGCTCTGACAATGTCTTTCGATAGTCCGAAAGGCAGTCAGGAAGAGAGCGTGGATGTTTCCGTGATATCTCTCGAAGTGGGGTTGTTTGAGCAGATCTGTCCTCATGGGAAGAGATCTGGGGAAGTCCACCGTCCATTCCAGTACCTCTGGTGAACCAATCTCGAGCGGGCCAATATGGGGCGATTAGAGTCAGTTCGTCGCCTCCGAGGAACGGAACTTTCTTAACACTTCCCCCAGGATCTTGAACGGGGGAAAAGCGTAGGCATCTATGCCCAAACCAGTCCATGAGAAAAGCATCTATCGCTATTGCTCTTGGATCTTCTACAATGGAGCAAAAGTTTTCTATCCTTCTGGAGAGAAACGTGGCGAACAGGTCTATCTGAGGCTTCCCCCAGAGAGACCAGAGCTTTCGGCAGACTTCGGAGTGTAGGGTCCACTCTGTTGGAAGGACCTGGTTCTTCCTGCTGAGTCTGTCTGCTCTGACATTTTTTGTCCCTTGTACAAACCTTGTCAGCAATACAGTGCCTGTCGTTCCTCTGCCCATATCAAGAGGTCTCTCGCTATCTTGTATAGTGTAAGCGAGTGAGTCCCCCCCTGTTTTCGGATGTAAGCCAGAGCCGTGGTATTGTCCGAAATTACCTGGACTACCACGCATCTGACCTCCGACTCGAAGTACTTCAAGGCTAGATGAACTGCCATAAGTTCTTTTACATTTATATGCCAGGACACCTGTTCTCCTGTCCAGGTTCCTGACATTTCCTTCTTTCTTTCCTAGAGTTGCTCCCCATCCCGTTTCCGAGGCGTCGGAAAACAACACTAGGAGAGGGTTCCGAATCGCAAGGGATATGCCTTCGTTCTTCTGAAGCGGGGTGGGTTAACCACCACCTCAGGTCTAATTTTATTTCTTGAAGAATGGGAAACTGATCCGAAAGATCCCCTTTCTTTCTGTCCCACATTCTTTGCAGGTAAAATTGCCAGAGGTCTCAGATTGAGCCTCCCTAGGGAAACGAACTGCTCCAGCGATGAAAGGGTGCCCAGAAGACTTAACCATTCCCTCGCTGAGCTTCGTTCTTTCCCTAAAAAGTTTGATATTTTCTCAAGCCTCAAGCAATTCTGTCTTGCGATGGAAATGCTCGAAAACCCCGAGAATCCATCTGAATCCCCAGATAGACAAGTCTTGGCTGGGGACCATCTGAGACTTCTCGAGGTTCACGAGCAGTCCGAGTGAGCGAACGAGATTCAACGTCGTTTCTACGTCCTCCAAACATTGTTCTTTCGACTTGGCCTTGTTATAGCCAGTCGTCCAGATAGAGGGATATGTTCACCCCCTCCAGATGAAGCCACCGTGCTACGTTCCTCATCAGGTTGGTGAACACTTGAGGAGCCGTAGACAGGCCGAAGCACATGGCCCTGAATTGAAAGACCCTTCTTCCCTGCATCATGAATCGTAGATATTTCCTCGATGACGGATGAAGAGGGACGTGAAAATATGCGTCTTGTAGATCCAAGGAGGCCATCCAATCTCTGGACGCAGAGCCGCTAGCACCGATTTGGATGTTTTTCCATATGAGAACTTGCTGTTTCTCTACGAATCGGTTTTCAGTGCGCTCACATCATGGACAGGTCTCCACCCTCCCGAGGCTTTCGGAACTAGGAACAGTCGATTGTAAAAGCCCTGAGAGTGTGGATCCGGTACTAATTCTATGGCCCCCTTGTCCAACATTTGTTCTACTAATTGCAGAAGGATCTTCCTCTGACAGGGTCCGCGTACTTCGCCGACAGTTCTCTCGAAATAGACGTCAAGGGAGGTCTTGTCCCTGAAGGGGATGAGATATCCTCTCCTCACAATTGAGAGGGACCAGTTTGGTCCGCCCCTCTCGACGTCCATTCTTCTGCAAAATTCAGTAGTCTGGCACTACTGGTGTTTGGAGGACTTGAGGTTCATTTGCTTTTCTTGGTAGGTCTAAAGGCAGAAGCCCTACCTGTTCTTTCTGCTCCTCTCTTCTTAAAGGAGGATCTCGAAGATGAACTCCCTCGAAAGGGCGGCTTCGGGACCCGTGTCTCCCCTTCGTGGCAGGAACAGCTGTCTCGGCCTTTGGTTGATTGAACCAGAAGGTCTGTGTCGCCTTCTCGGTAAGTGAGTGAGAAATATCTTTCACTAACTGAGAAGGGAAAAGCTGGTTAGACAGAGGAGCGTACAGAAGGGACGACCTCTGTGCCGGAGAGACAGCTTTCGTAAGAAAAGAACTGAATACAGTTCTCTTCTTAAGTATTCCCGCCCCGAAAAGGGAGGCCACTTCTCCCGATCCGTCTTGCACTGCTTTATCCATACAAGTCAAAATACTATTAAGGATATCGGGGCTCAGTTGTTCATTGTCTTGTGTCCTCTTGGCCATCACCCCAAGGGACCAGTCCAGAAAGTTGAAAACTTCCAAGACATGGAACAATCCCTTGAGGAGATGGTCCATTTCAGACATTCCCCAAGTTGTCTTGGCTGAAGAAAGAGAGCGTCTCCTTGACGCGTCCACCATCGTTGAGAAATCTGCCTCTGCAGTCGCTGGGAGGGCGAGTCCCATTGCTGTTCGCCTGTCTCATACCAGATACCCCTCCTCCCAGAAAGTCTGGAGGGAGGGCAGGTAAAGACAGTCTTTCCCGCCTCCTTCTTGGAGTTAAGCCAATTTCCAAAAGACTGCAAAGCCTTCTTCATGGAAATTGTCGGCCGCATCTTCAAGAAGGAGGACGACTTTGCGGTTTTCGCGCTCGTGAACAGCGACCGAGGAGAAAAGGAGGAGCGGCAGGACCTCAATGAATCTCCAAATTCTTGGAGTAAAAGTGCAGCCACGCTTTGTAGTCTGATAGTCCCGCCCGCTTTTTGATCTTCGGGTGTCAGAGACATCTTCTAATGCAAGTTCCACCGGAGAATCATTATTAGCCGAGGGAGAACGTCTCTTCTCGCAAGGTGAAGGACTCTTCGCAGGATCAACTGCCTCCCGACAAGGTCGACGGCCGCCTGTGCGACATCTTGTGTCCCTGTCGGGAGAATCCCGATCCTGAGAAAAAACCCGATCATCATCTAAGCCCTCCTGACAAGAATGACGGCCGCCTGTGCGACATTTTGCATTCTTCTCAGGAGACAGCTGTGCTTGCGGCAGATTTTCACCAGAAACGGACATATCGTGAACAGGACGACGGCCGCCTGTGCGACGTCTTTCGTCTCTGTCCAGAGAAATCCATTCCTGGTCCAAATCATAAAGAGACGCTTCCTGGTTGATTTCTCCGTACTGTTCTTTTGAAGAAAATCTTTCAATGCGCTTGGACGTATCTGTCCGTCTCGGACTGTGTCGTCTGTCCGAGCTGTCCACATATGGAACTTGGCGCTTGGCTGGTGTCATTCCAGTACGACACTTCTGCCTGTCCGTCTTGTCCGCTTCTGGCTCCTGGCGCCCGGACGGAGTTGCCTGCCGCACGACGTTTTTCCTATCCAGGCTGTCCGCCTTGCCACGGCTGTCCGCGGTAGGCATGCATCGCTTGAACATAGTTGTCCGCATAGGACATATCTGCCTGTCCGGGCTGTCCGCTTCTGGCGAATGGTGTCTGGTTGGCGCCGTCCGCGTAGGACACTTTTTCCCGTCCGAGTAGTCCAATTCTGGCGCCGAGCGCCTGGGTCGTTCTGTCCGACTCGGACACTCTTCGTCATTGTCCGTATGTTTCGTCTCAATTCTATGAGTTTTCATCCTTCTTTCTTTATTCCTCTCTGTACTCGTACGAGGAGTAGAGGAGATAAGTCTGGAGTCCGGAACGCCCTTCGGACGAGATCTCTTAACCGGAAGAAAATCGTCCTTTTTCCTCGGGAGGTCTTTTCTCAATACTCCTACTAAAGAGGAAATCTGCTCCTGCATTTTACGTAGGATGTCCGTCGCTGTTTCTTCTTTCTCTTTGTCACGAATATGGAATTTTTATTCTAAAATTAATATTAATAATACTTACCTGTATAATTTATCTAGCCCTAAATACCAAAAACCGCACCAAAATTTTACCACATTGTCACCCTGTTACCTCCTATTCTGTCCGCCAGTTGGCAACACTGTCGTTGACAGATACGAAAACCTTCCCTCAAATCAGTTGTGATAGGCAGATCGTGGGGTAGGATGGGTGGGACTAGATAAATTATACAGGTAAGTATTATTAATATTAATTTTAGAATAAAAATTCCATATTAATAAACATTACCTTAATATAATTTATGTAGCCCGATTAACCACATTGAAAAGGAGGAGGGAATCTGAATACAATTTCCCCTTCGGACAGAATAGGAGAAAACAAACAAAGAAATATATATCATAGGCAGTCAAAACTCAACCCAAGGTCCAAAGATACTAACAACTCAAAGTCTCCTACCATAATGCCACCAACTGCGGTAGCACAGGACAAGGAGTAAGTGCATAGTCAGTCCCGTCTGTACTAAAGTCATGGTGACGACCAGGTGACCAGTCAGACGAATTGCGGACAGCAAGGCTGCACCCTGAAGACTATCAAGCACTATTCTTTCCCTAAAGGATGAGTGTCTGGAATGTCTGGGCGATTCAAAGCTAAGCGACCTTGGGGGGTGTATCAACGCAACCCGAAGTCGCCAGCAACAAATCGGCTCATGAGCAACTCCTAACTCGAGCTTTCTGGTGCCAAGAGAAAGGAGCGCGGAGCAAAAAGGCGATTCAGTCCCGAAGGACGAATGCCTGACAGTCCAACCTGGTCTCATGTTACACGATCATCGGGGGGGGTGTATCAACGCAACGCTTCGTCAACAGAAACTCAGGGCTACTAAATGTCGCCTGATCACACGATTGTGTCTGACTCCGAGAAGACAGGTGAGACAAAAAGTAGATGGTGAGCGAGTCACCAGATGACAGCAGACGATCCATCGACTAATTACCCTGTCCAGGACAGTGGAAGAAGCAGGAGTCGTCAGGACAAGCGAACCAGTGGCTAGTCCTAGGTCAGCATCGACTCTGGGAGAAGCGTAGTCGCCAGTGCCGACAACCCAGTGGCTGGACCATTTCACACTGAAAATGGATGCAGCATGAGTTGCCAAGCAGTCAGTCCTTGTCATCAAAACACCTAAATACCAAACTGCCTGATTCCCGTTATAACTACGTCAAAAACTGCCATGGGTTATAATACAAAAACAAAAGATATATACAACAAACAAAAATTAATGATAATATACAGGTAGCAACCAAACGTAAAACAGGAAGACTACCTAATTCTCCTGTCTGACGACCTGTCCTGCCATCACCAACGGGCCCAAAGAACGAAGGTCGCCTAGAACTAGAGAAATATCCCATCAAGTAAAAAGAGGCAAAACAGAATTAGAACGCCAAGTCGCCGCCTCAGCACCTTGGCGACTGAGACGTTCTTCATAAAAGCTACTGATGTAGCAACTGCTCTAATACTATGTGCTCTGGCGTCTGGTCTTTCCCCAGCAGCCGAACCACCAGTTTTTAACGATCAGATCTCTGAGAAAAAAGGATACACCATTCTTTGAAATAGGTCTCTTGACATTTCGGGGTGAAACAAACAGATGACGGGGACGACCCTGAATGTCCTTCGTGCGGCGTAAATAACATGGAGCGCCCTAACAGGGCAAAGAACTAATTCCTCATTTAAATTACCAACAAAGTCGACCAGCGACTTCAGTACGAAAGACCTGGAATGGGATTATCAGACGATTCAGTCTTTGCAACAAATTCAGGAAGGTATGACAAAATCATGTCTTGTCCAGATCTGGCAACCAGAAAAGAGAGTGCTTGCAGTTCACCCACCCTCTTGGCTGTAGCCAGTGAGACAAGGAAGAGTGTCTTAGAAGAGAGGTCCCTAAATTTGGCAGAATTCAGAGGCTCAAACGGAGGGAACCTTAAGGCTTGAAGGACTTTGTTAACGTCCCATGTCGGAGGCGAACACTGTGGCCTGGGTCGAGATAGGGAAAAAGATCGAAGTAAATCTCTAATGACATAAGATGAAGAGATCTCAGGAAGCCTTGCCTTAAAAACATAGGAAAGCATAGACCTATAACCCTTAATACACGAATGTGACAGGGCCCTGTCATGATGTAAATGAACTAAAAACTCCGCTACTTTCGGTAAGGAAGGTCTAGAAATTGAATGTCCTTGAGACTTACAACCAACGTCTGTAAACCGACCATTTAGCCTGATAATTTACTCTGGTTGATTGCCGCCTGGCAAGAGCCAACTGTCGCGCCACTCTGGAGGAGAACCCTTCGTGCTTGGAGAACCTCCTGACAGTCTCCAGGCATGAAGATGAAGCATGTGGAGCCTCTGATGGAACCGATGATGAAAAATGGGGTTGTTTGAGAAGATCTGGTCTCTCTGGCAGGCGAATGGGGGGTTCCACCAGTGCTTCCAGAAGGTCGGAAACCACTCCTTCTGTGGCCAGAAGGGGGCGATCAAGGTGAGATCCAGACGCTTGGTTGCCCTCACCAGAGAGAACGGAGGAAAAGCATAGGCTTGAAGTCCCTCCCAGTCCTGCAAAAGAGAGTCTGTCCCGGCACTCTGAGGAGTCTGGTAAGGGGCGAAGAATATCTGGCACCGAAAATTCAGTGGGGTGGCAAACAGATCGACTGTGACAGGCCATTTCTTCCTGAGGCTGTCAAAGACTTCCTGGCAAAGTGTCCACTCCGACCCTTGAACTTCGTTCGATTCTCGACAAGGCGTCTGCTAAGACGTTGTGATGGCCCAGGATAAACTGAGGGACCAACGTAATCCCCCTGTCTTCTGCCCAACACAGGATTGATCGGGCTTCTTGAGTGAGATGATCCGACTGTGTGCCGCCTTGGTTTTCTCAAGTACGAGACTGCTGTGGTGTTTGTCGACAAAGATCGCGACAACCGACTCCAACAGTTTGTTCCTGAAATGAAAGAAGGCCTAGGTACACTGCCCTCAGTTCCCTCCAATTTATTGACATGCTCCTCTCCTCCTCTAACCAAAGGCCCGAAGCGGCTTCGGAGCCCAGGTGTGTGCGCCCCAACCTTGATCCGGGCGTCTGACCAAAACATTAGGTCCGGAGGAACCGAAAGAAGAGATGTCCCTGACTTGAGGCGGTGAACTTGCATCCACCAACAGAGATCCTTCCGACATTGTGGAGAAGAGCGACTATCGGGTCCTCGGACACAAAATCCCATGACTGGCGAAGTGTCGACTGAAGGGACCTCATTCTGAGACGACCTCCGGAACCAGTTGGATGAGGGATGACAAATGGCCCAGGAGAGACCTCCAAAGAGAAACTGGCTGCGTTACGGAGGACAAAAATTCTTCGATCAGACTCAGAAGCTTGTCTATCCGTTTCTGAGCGGGAGAAGCCCTCAAAATCTGGGAATTCAAACAATCCCCAGATAAGTCATGATCTGGCAAGGGATTAGATTGGACTTGTCGAAGTTGACACGAATGCCCAACTCGACACAAAGAGACAGAACTATCTCCCTCGACCGGAGACATTTCTCTAGAGATTCGGCCTGGACTAGCCAATCGTCCAGATACCGAAGCATCCTTACATTTAACTGATGCAGAATAGCTGAAACAGGAGCCATCACCCGAGAAAAGACCTGTGGAGCAGTGGTGAGGCCGAAACAAAGGGTCTTGAACTGGAAAACTCCCGAGTCCGTGAAAAACCGAAGGTAAGGTCTGCTTCTTGGATGGATGGGGATTTGCAGATAAGCATCCTGCAGATCGATGGAAATCATCCAGTCCCCCCTCCTGACGGATGAAAGCAACAGTCTGGACCGTCTCCATCCTGAACTTGGACTTTAGAATGAACTTGTTCAAAACTGAAAGATCTAGATGGGGTGCGCCAGGCACCCGAGGCCTTTAGAACTACAAACATCCGAGAGTAAAACCGAGAGAAGGAGGAGCTCGCTCTATGGCATCCTTCTCCAAGAGGGCCGAAAGCTCCTTCTCCAAGGTTTGACCCCTGATTGAGTGAGGGGAATAACTGCTGAACTCGAGAGGACGATTGGAAAGTGGAGGTCTGGAAACAAAAAGGGATCTCGTACCTTCCTTCAGGACCTCCACCACCCAAGCATCCACCGCTCTCTCCCCTGCCAAGCTGACCAATGGCGGGAGAGACAAGCTCCTACTGCGGTCTCCAGGCGAGGTGATGACTCCTACTTCCGAAAATTCTTACGCAGAGACAAGGAAGAAGAGAAGAGAAGAAGAATGGTCCTCCTGGAGGTTGAGCTCTTTCTCTGCCCTTGGAGCCACGCCAAGAACCTCCTCTCCCGCGTTTTCAAAAGGGTGAGCACCAGAGGATGAAGAAGAGGCACCAAAGCAACCTGAGATGTACTCTGGAAAAAAGAGCCAGAAGGAGGTTGTTGGGCTGGAGCAGAAGGTACAGATCTGGTCCTAAACTTACGCTTACTCCTTGAAGGAATGGGAGGAAGACCAGAGGAAAAAGCTCTTGATAAGGCCCAGTGAGCTTGGGAAGAGGCATCACCTTGATGTTCCTTCAAAACCTCAGAAAGCACAGAAATATCGAAAAGGAAATCGCCAAAAGGAGAAGACGGACAACAGGAACGGGTTCTCTGAATCTCTGATACAGAGGAGGGTACTGCGACAAATATTACAGGTTTACGCCTTAGAGAAACAAGAAAGGCCTGCATTGAAGCAGCAAGCTCGTTCTGATGTACAGAAGCGATTGAAATGGATGAGCAGAATTTCTCAAAAAGAGGAGCATCAGGAGGAACAAACCCGGAGTCCTTGATATACATTAAAAGCCCTCCGAGGACCCACATATGAAGGATTGAGCTTCTTGTAAGGAGCTCATAACAGCCTCCATAGCAATAAAATCTTCAATTGAGACAGAGACCGAAGCCTTAGAAGGCAAGGGTTGACTTGAAAGTCGGACAAAATCAGGATTTGGCTTGGGGGGTCGAGAGAATGAAGAATCATCCGCCACCTGGTAAACTCCTCTCCGGTGTCGTAGAAGAGAAGAGAGCTTCCTCTTCCCTTCCCGATCACCTTCGAAAGTTTAGCGGCAACGTCCGCCCTCACTCTCGCGAACCTCTGGGCAAAGGGGAAAACGTAAAAATTCCCCGTGACCGGGAAGGACCGTCAAGAAAAAATCCCTTCTGTAATACAACGAGGCGGAGGCTGCTTCTGCTCTTTAGGCCTCGCCTGAGGAAGAAAACTCAAAATTAAATCAAAAAGTTTCTTGAATTCTACATCATGACATCCATTCAAGGAAACATCAATATCACACGAATCCGCGTCACTCATCATGATCATCGTCAGATCCTAACTTAGAAACTTCCTCTGAAGTAAAATCCGTGACGACTAGCTATCTTAGGTCTGACACTATATCCCTCCCCCTTCTCCTAAATAAGCGCCCTTTGGCACTGTTACGGGACTAACAGGGGACACGTTGGGTAAAGATTCGTTAGGCACCTGCCCGGACCGGATCCCCCCTAGGCCTTTTGCCACGACGGGGTTCACAAGCCGGGGTATCTGTCGCACCGTTACCATGGTGCTGTCGACAGGTACCTCACGAGGAGCTGAAAATGAATCTAAAAAGTGTGTTAGACATTCTAGTAAAGGCTTCTTGAAAATTCTCTGACAGATTGTTAAACTTAGCAGAAATATCTCTATCTAGACTAAGCTGTAATTTCTTAAATTCTCTTTCCAGGTAGTTTCCATTGCCAAAATCTTCGAATCTACATCAGAAATAACTTCACTAATTACCGGTTGTACAGGGGGCAAAGCATCAATTAATTCGGAATCGGAGTCGTACGATACCGAAACCGAAGAGCCAGAATCATGAGCGCCCAAGTCAAAGAATTCGTTAGATACAGTTTTAGCAATCGATTTCTTTTTCTCCTTAACCGATCTTTTACGCTGCAAGATTGTTTGGCGTTTTCATTATAAGCAGTCATATCCTCGTCAGACCAGGGCTTACATACGTCACACGAGAAGTCAAGTCACAAACCTGTCACGACAAGAGCTACAAATGTCATGGGGTTCATACTCCCTGCTACTCATCCTTGTCCACAAACCGGGCAGTTCCTGATGTTGCTGGCAGAAGGAAGCATCGTAATTTCTTGGTAATCCATTGTAGAATTGACAGTCAGTAGTTCCGGGTGGCGCGCAAAAGTTCGTAATTTAAGATAAGAACCACAACAGAAATCAAAGTTAATTCACTATTTCGTGATGTAATGCGTGAGTGGTAATTCATATAAAGTCTCATTTAACAAATAATGAAAGCTTTAAAGGCACAAAAATGTTTAAGGAAATTTATAAAGAGCGGCCGTGATGTAAACAACACGGGCGCTCGTTAACAACTGATTTGAGGGAAGGTTTTCGTATCTGTCAACGACAGTGTTGCCAACTGGCGGACAGAATAGGAGGTAACAGGGTTGACAATGTGGTAAATTTTGGTGCGGTTTTTGGGGATTTAGGGCTAGATAAATTATATTAAGGTAATGTTTATTAATAGGAGAATGCGCTCTGGAAGGTGTAGGAGATCGAGATATTGTCCTTTTGGCTCTTTTCCTCTCGTAGGGAGAATCGTCCGGAAAACGTTCCGGGCTCGAGTCCAACGTCGGAGCTTTCCAACTCCTCTTGATCGGACGCGACAGTTCGTCGGAAGTCCATCCACTTCTTCGAGGAGACGAATCGGATGACGAAAAGCACTCTTTCAGGATGCCTTTCCAATGGCGATCCTTGGCAGTCTGGGACGCTACAGATTCTGCCGAGGGGACGCCTGACCGGTGGGGATTCTCCGTAACCTCCGTACGACTGTCGACATTCCTTCTCCTCTGGGCCTGGGAGCTTGGAAGAGGTCTAGGTCTGGGAGCGAGACAGAGCCGATCAGACGCACCCTCCACTACACTGGGGACACTTATGTCACTTTCCACATTCTTACCTTTAAGAGCTTGCATTTCAAGCTCCATCCTTCTTAATGCGGTCTTCAGATTTGCAATCTCCGCAGCAGAACTTGCAACATCTGCTACGGGAGAGGTTGATACTGCATGTGAGGAAGCAACTTACTTGGGGGTTAGTTCATACTAACTGGCTCGTTAGAGCGATGATACTCATACTTCTAGAGACAGCCTTTCTAACCTATCTCTCTCTAGTTTCCTTAAGTAGGAATCTAGTTTCTTCCATCCTTCCTCATCCATATTCACACATTCATCACACGTGTTATTTCTCGTGCATTCATATCCCCTACACTTCTTGCATACCTTGTGAGGATCTAAAGACACTTTCGGTAACCTCACCAAACAACCCTCATTCATACATCTTCTAACTTCGCAGCTAGAATCAGACATTTTTGAGCAAAATCCAAAGCCAAAATCCAAAAAACGTTCCACAAAAGCGTATGCCAAACCACAGATCCAAATACGTCACCAAAAAGACAGTCCAGAAGATCAACGGCGATGAAAAACGAAATCCAAGTCAGGAGGTAACAACCACAATGTTATGGCTACCCTCGACAGAGCAAATCTGTTTTAGAAAATGGGATGGTTCCTAGTTCTGCCACCCAGCGGCAGTGGCGGTAGATCACCTGACCTACCTGTAGTGTGTGCCGCGAAATTCGAATTTCTGTCGGGGACGACGGAGTCTATAGCTAAGTATATATCTGCCAGGGAAGTTGAATGTATAAAAATGACAAATGTTTACAAAATCAATTTGTATTTTTCATAACTAACAAACCTGGTCTTAACATATGGAGAAAATGTCTCTAGTGCAGCTGGATCCAGTTAAAAATAGAACAAGGACTTTTAGCATGAGTGTACAGTATCAGCCAATAGAACAAGGACTTTTAGCATGAATATACAGTACCAGCCAATAGAACTAGGACTTTTAGCATGAGTGTACAGTATCAGCCAAGAGAACAAGGACTTTTAGCATGAGTGTACAGTATCAGCCAATAGAACAAGGACTTTTAGCATGAATGTACAGTATCAGCCAATAGAACAAGGACTTTTAGCATGAGTGTACAGTATCAGCCAATAGAACAAGGACTTTTGGCATGAGTGTACAGTATCAGCCAATGGGGAGAGAGAGTAGGCAGAGCCTTTGTGCAAGTAACAATATAAAACACAATCACCACACAAAAGATGAACAGCAGCGCACAATACTGTATGCTACCATTTTATATGTGATACATATTTAAACAAATCTCTTAAATTGAATGTTAGGTGCAAAGTACATGTTATGTTTAAAGTACACTGTAAATTTTGAAATAAAGCAAAAGGCTAAGTAAGGCAATGATTTCTCCACTGTATGAACACAATTAATATATCCTTCATCATCTGATTGCCATCACCAAGAATAACAATAAAGTACTTACTTCTTTTATTTGTTCTGCTGATAATGCTTCCGGCAAATCCTGCTTGTTAGCAAACACTAGAAGCGTGGCTCCTGCTAACCTCTGCAATAAATTTTTTTTATGAAAATAACAAACACATCCTTTCTTATAATATGAAATGAATATTAGTTAAAAATAGAACATGCCTTACCCTAATAGCAAAAATAACAAGGAAGACTTACCTAATTCATGAGGCTTACATAACAATGCTTACTTACCTCTTCTTCTAGTAATTTCTTCAGTTCCTGCTGACAATCCCTGAGGCGATCAGCATCTGCACTGTCAACAACCCATATGAGCCCATCTGTGCATTCAAAGTAGTTACGCCAATATGAACGTAAGGAATTTTGACCACCCACATCCCATATGTTTAATTTGTACCTGAAACAAAGTCAGTCCCATTACAACCATATCCACAAGAGCACTGTAGTATGTCTTTTCTTCTTTTTAATATATCTAATTAGTATCAAGTAAGCTTTTGGTCAAATTTATCATACCCAGAATTATTAATTACATAATATAAAATACTCTCATGCAAATACAGTTAACATATTTTAATGAAACTCCAGAATAAAAATTCATAGCTGCATAGGTATCAAAAAGAAGTTTTCACCCACTGGATACTGTCTGTAGTTTGTAAGCAAAGTGAAATCTGATACTTAGGGGTCAACTGACATGATGATGAATTTTAGCATTGAAAAAAAAAAAAAATCATGAAACATGATATTGTTAGTATACAATAAAGTTTTGTACATACTTACCTGGCAGATATATACTTAGCTTAGGACTCTGACGTCACGACAGAAAATTCAAAACTCGCGGCACACGCTACAGGTAGGTCAGGTGATCTACCTTACCCGCCGCTGGGAGGCGGGTGTAAGAACCAGTCCCCCTTTCCTGTCAGGTTATTTTCTTCCACCTGTCTCCTGAGGGGAGGCTGGGCGGGCCATCAATCGTATATATCTGCCAGGTAAGTATGTACAAAACTTTATTGTATACTAACAATATCATTTTTGTACATGAACTCCCTGCCAGATATATCTTAGCTGATTGGACACCCTTGGGGTGGAGGGAAAGAGACACATACTTACTTAGAAAGTGGGGACAACACATGTTAAAGGAATACATATACCTAAACCTCGGTTCTTACCTGATTTAGGCAGAAGACTTGATAGTTATCTGTCTATTAGTCTGCGTTGCCTAAAGAGTCTCAGCGAGGGCATGACCTATGGCTGAAGAACTCTTTGGGTCTACCAATGGGAACTGAGTCCACTTACTTGGCAGAATCCAAGCAGGATCTGGTCAATGGGGATCAACCGCTTACATGCCAGAGCCTATCACTACAATTGCAAGGAGCCTTAAGCACAACCGATCAACCTAACCAATTACTAACATTAGTATACGAAAGAAGGAGCTGCCTTCTGCAACCTCCTTCGTACAACCAACAAACTCAAACTTAAAACTAACAGGGAAAAAGGATTAAAAAGGATGTGTTTCAGCTCCCTGCCCCAGCACTGAATCCGCCGATACGATAAGGCCTAGCCCAAAACACTTATCATACGTAATCGATACGTCCCTTAGGTAGTGATTAGAGAAGACTGATTCACACCTCCAAAAAGTGGCCTTCATAAGGTTTTGTAATGACAAATTCTTCTTGAAAGCCAAAGACGTCGCGATGGCCCGTACTTCGTGCGCCTTGACTTTCGAGAAGGTTAAACTGTTGCTGATTGCAAGAAGAGTGTGCTTCTCTAATAATATTCCTGATAAAGAATGAGAGTGCATTTTTAGATAAGGGCCTACTGGGTCCCTTACAGAGCACCAGAGATTGCTCTCATTAGCGGCAAGTCTTTTCTTCCTCTGAAGATAATATTTCAGGCTTCTCACCGGGCAAAGAGATCTCTCCTCTTCTGTCCCGACTAAGGAGGATAAGCTTTTGATTTCGAAGCTCCTGGGCCACGGCGAAGAAGGGTTTTCATTCTTGGCTAGGAAAGCCGGAAGAAAAGAGCAAACCGCGGAGCCTCCTTGGAAACCTACCTCACCTTCTAGAGCCTGCAGCTCGCTGACCCTCTTTGCTGACGCTAACGCAACAGAGGAAAAGAGTCTTTCATCGAAAGGTCTCTGAACGAAGCAGCATGGGGAGTTCGAACCTTGAGGACCTCAGGAAGAGCAGCACGACATCAAGATTCCAGCTAGGCACTAAGGAGGAGGTTCTTTTAAACCGTTTCAAACGATCTGATTAAATCATGGTAGGTCCTTGTCCTCAGATATGTTTAATCCTCTATGACGAAAAACTGAGGAAAGCATGCTCCTGTACCCCTTGATGGTGGAGACAACCAACCCGCATTTTTTATTTTTTTCCCTCAGGAAGATAAGGAAATCTGCAATCTGCGTCACAGAGGTACTGGAGGAGGAAACTTTATGAGTCCTGCACCAGCGTCGAAAAACATCCCACTTCGACTGGTAGACTCTAGATGTGGAAGGTCTACGTGCATTGGCAATAGCCCTTGCAGACTTTGCCGAAAAGCCCTTAGCTCTGACGAGACTCTTGATAGTCTGAATCCAGTCAGACTGAGAGCGGGGAGGTTTTTGTGAAACCTGTCGAAGTGGGGCTGTTTGAGCAGATCGACTCTTAGAGGTAGGGATCTTGGGACATCCACCAGCCATTCCAGTACCTCTGTGAACCAGTCGTGGCGGGCCAGAACGGAGCTATCAAACGTCATCCTTGTTCCCTCTGACGCTGCGAATTTCCTTAACGTTTCCCCTATAATCTTGAAAGGCGGGAACGCGTACAGATCCAGATTCCTCCAATCCATGAGGAATGCATCTATTGCCACTGCTCTTGGGTCTGCAATAGGGGAGCAGTATAGATCTATCCGCGCATTCCTGGAGGTCGCAAATAGATCCAGATGGGGCCTGCCCCACGTCCTCCACAGCTCCTGGCATCCACGTCCGCGTGCAGAGTCCCTCTGAGGGAAGGACTTGATTCCTTCTGCTTAGCAGATCCGCTCTGACATTTCTTTCTCCCTGTACGAACCTGGTGAGAAGCCTTATGTTCCTTTCCTCTGACCACAAGAGGAGCGATCTCGCTGTCTCGTACAGGGAGAAAGAGTGAGTCCCCCCCTGTTTTCGAATGTAAGCCAGGGCTGTAGTGTTGTCGGAGTTGATCTGAACATATTTCCCTTTTACGAGGGGTTCGAAGGTCTTGAGAGCTAACCAAATCGCTGTTAGCTCCTTCTTGTTGATGTGCCAGGACACCTGATCCCCCATCCAGGTGCCTGACACTTCTCTCGACCCGAGAGTGGCTCCCCAACCTTTGTCCGAAGCGTCTGCATACAATACTAGGTTGGGGTTTCGAACTTGCAAGGAAAGGCCTTCCTTGAACAATAGAGGGTCTAGCCACCAACGTAGATCCTCCTTTATCTCTTGCGAAATCTTGAACGCAAAGTCCAGACCTTGATATTTCCGATCCCAGTTCCTCGTCAGGAAGAACTGTAGGGGTCTGAGGTGCAACCTTCCTAGAGAAACGAATTGCTCCAGAGAGGAGAGTGTCCCCAACAGACTCATCCACTCCCTCGCTGTGCATACATCTTTCTCTAGAAAGATTGCTACCTTCTCCAAACCTCGGGTTATCCTCTCTGGGGACGGTGAATACGCCCGAAAAACCAGAGAAGCCATCCGAATCCCCAGATAGATACGCTCTTGACTGGGGATTAGCTGTGACTTCTCGAAATTCACTAGCAAACCCAGAGAAGCTGCTAGATCCAACGTCACTCGTAAGTCCTCCAGACATTTCTCCTTGGATTTGGCCCTGATAAGCCAATCGTCCAAGTAGAGGGAAATCCTCACTCCCTCGAGATGAAGCCACTGGGCAACGTTCTTCATCAGTCCTGTGAATACTTGGGGGGCCGTGGAAAGGCCGAAGCATAGGGCCCTGAACTGAAAAACGTTCCCTCCCCACATGAATCTGAGATATTTGCGAGAAGAAGGATGGATCGGCACATGGAAGTAAGCGTCCTGAAGGTCCAGTGACCCACCATCCAGTCCCCGGGACGAAGAGCTGCTAAGACTGATGACGTCGTCTCCATAGCGAACTTCCTCTTCTTCACAAAGACATTCAGGGCGCTTACGTCCAGAACCGGTCTCCATCCTCCTGAGTTCTTGGGAACTAGGAACAAACGGTTGTAGAACCCCGCTGAAAGTGGGTCCTGAACCATCTCTATTGCCTCTTTCTCAAATCAACATCAGCTCTACCGCTAGAGCGAGGGCTTGATTCATCAGTGGGTCTTTGTATTTGGCCACCAGTGCCCTTGGAGTGGTGGTCAAGGGTGGTCTCGAAATAAAGGGAATGAGGTATCCCCTCTTGATGATCGCGAGGGACCAGTTGTCCGCCCCCTTTCGTGCCCAGACATCTGCAAAGTTCAGAAGTCTGGCACCCACAGTTGTCTGGAGGACACCCGAACTATTTCTTGGCCCTAATAGACCGGGTGAGAAGGTCCTTCCTCTTCTAGGTGGTCTCGAACCTCTGGAGGAAGAAGAGCGAGACGAAGGTCCTCCTCGAAAGGGTTCTTGCCTACTTTGAGCCTCTTTCTTCGTCTTCTGCTGAACGAAGGTTTCGGAATTCTAGCCGATCGAGCTAGCATATCCTGCGTCGCTTTTGCTGATAACGCGCTGGAGATATCGTTAATAGTCTTCTTGGGGAAGAGTTGCGGGGAAAGTTGCGAATACAGCAAGGAAGCTCTCTGTGCGTGCGAAACCGCCTTGGTAAGAAAAGAGCAGAAAAACGGCCCTCTTCTTTACCACTCCTGCACCAAAAAGAGAAGCAATTTCCCCGGAACCGTCTCTCACTGCCTTGTCCATGCAAGACAGAACTGCGTGGAGGTCTTCAGGCGAAAGAGTGTCTTGCTCTTGAGTCCTCTTGGCCAACACTCCCAGGGTCCAGTCAAGAAAGTTAAAAACTTCTAAGACTCGGAACATTCCCTTCAGAAGGTGATCCAACTCGCTCATACCCCACGTCGTCTTCGCAGAATTCAGCGCCGAGCGACGTGCGGAATCGACCAACGAAGAGAAGTCCGAGTCTGCAGAAGAGGGAAGAGTCAGACCCAAGGGCTCTCCTGACTCGTACCAGAACCCCATCTTACCCGTCAGCTTGGACGGGGGAAAAGAAAAAACTGTCTTGCCCTTCTCTTCTTTTGAAAGCAACCAGTCGTCAAAGTTCTTCATAGCCTTCTTCATAGACACTGTAGGCTTCATCTTAACGACCGAAGACTTCTTAGCCGTATTGGTCGTTGAAAATAAGGACGGAGGAGACGGAGGAGCAACGGCCGAAAGAGACTCCCCAAAATCTTGCAAGAGGAGGTTCTGTAAGTCTCTTATACGAAGAAACCGCAGCATCCTTGGGCAAATCTTCCTCCGAATCAGCAACAAATTCTTCCGAAGAATGACGTCTAGAAGCTCTACTGCCCGGAGGAGAGCTAATCCTTGGAGAGCGCCTACTGGAAGAAAAACCACCGGGAGAGCGCTTACACGGGGAGCGCCTACCAGGAGAGCGCCTACCGGGAGAGCGCTTACACGGGGAGCGCCTACCAGGAGAGCGCCTACCAGGAGAGCGCCTACTTAGAGAGCGCCTCCCAGGAGAGAGCCTACTAGGAGAGCGCCTAGTTGGAGAGCGCCTACTAGGAGAGCGCCTACTTTGAGAGCGCCTCCCAGGAGAGAGCCTACTTGGTGAGCGCCTGCTAGGAGAGCGCCTACTTGGGGAGCGCCTACTAGGAGAGCGCCTACAAGTGGAGGCCCGTCTGTCGGAAACCGATTCTAACTCAAACAAGAGCGTCTGGAAACGGGAGAGACGCCTATCAGGCTCTCTGCGCCTGCTAGGCTCTTGGCGTCTGCCATCCTCAATACGCCTGCCAGGCTCTTGACGCCCGCCACGGGGAGAGAAAACATCCCACAGATGAATCCCTGTCAGAAGCGTGGCGCTTACAAGGCTCTGAGCGCTTATCCAATCGGGAGTGCTCTAACGGAGGAGAAAACTTCCGTTGCCGCCTACCAGGTTCTTGGCGCCTACTAGGCTCTTGGCGCCTACTAGGCTCTTGCTGCCTACTAGGCTCCGAGCGTCCGTCAAAAGGAGAGAGGCCACCAGGCGAAGAACTCTTCCTTCGCTCCTGACGAAAACTAGGCTCTTGACGTCTGTCAAGCTCTTGACGCCTAACTGAAGAGGAGCGGAAATCCTGAGGAGAGAGCCTGCCTGGCTCCTTACACCTTACATGCTCACAACTCTTGCTGGGAAGAGAGGAGAGCCTACTCGGAGAAAGATCCCGAGCTCCAGCCTGCACTTCTGAACTCCTACTAACAGGCTCAAAAGCTCTTCTAGCCAAAGGAGATTTAGCCGAAGGAACGTTCTTAGACTTCTTCACCGGAAGTGAGGCGTCCTTCCGACGATGAGAAGTCCCGGGCAATAGACTCTGCTAAAGCCGCAATCTGCGCCTGCAGACCGCCAGGATACGCGCAGGAGATCTCTTAACTCCTCTACAGGGGACGAAGTCCGAGAGCGAACAGGAGAAGCGTAACAGGACGAAATCTTGGTTCTCTTGCGTTCCCACTTCAGGCTCTTCCGCGAAAGATTCGGGGCTGGAAGGAAGGGCGCAAGGATCCTTCCAGGGCCTCTTGAGAGGGCGAGACGACTCCGATGCGCTCCATCTACGCTGAGGAGAAGGCGACGAAGATGACGAGAAGCACTGGCGCAATAACTCCTTCTTGGTTCGTTCCAAGGCAGCCTGGGAACGAGCAACAGGAACTGCCGAGGGGACGCCTGACCGGTGGGGGTTCTCCTAACCTTCCTGCGGCTTTCGACTTTCCTCCTCCACTGGGTCTGGGAGTCTGGAAGAGGTCTAGGCCTGGAAGCGTTAGTGAGCCGGTCAGACGCACCCTCCCACTGCACTAGGGGCACTGCACTGATCACTTGCACTATCATCACTCTTACCTTGTCGAGAGCGAGCGAGGCTCTCCTTACTCCTGATCGAGGCCTCTCCCAGAAGCAACTCCGAAAACGAATCTTCGGGTTCAAAGCTGGGCGCAGGGGCTGAAACTGGAGAAGGAACTACTTCTACTACAGGATTCTCAGCGTCAACTTCACTCACCCTCGATCTAGAACTCTTTGAAGAAGCCTTGCGCACCCTATCTTTCTCTAACTTTCTCACATAAGAAGATAGAGCCTTCCAACCATCCTCATCCAAATTCTCACACTCTTTGCAAGGGTTAATAAAAGAGCATTCATTCCCTCTACACGACTCACATACCGAGTGAGGATCTAATGCAGCTTTAGGAAGCCTAACTTTACATTCCTTCTCTGAACAAACCCTAAATAAACTAGGTTTCTTAACTTCAGAATCCATCCATGATATAGATATGTAAGAGAAATCCAAAAGAAAAATCCAAAAAACAGTCCAAAAAGCGTATGCCAAGCCAACAACCAAGTGTACTTCACCAAAATCCAAATCGTCGGCAACGAGAACGAATTTCAACTATCGTAAGGACTGAACAACTGGTGTTTGTCCAGCCGGCGACAGAAAATAATCTGACAGGAAAGGGGGACTGGTTCTTACACCAAGCCTCCCCAGCGGCGGGTAAGGTAGATCACCTGACCTACCTGTAGCGTGTGCCGCGAGTTTTTGAAATTTCTGTCGTGACGTCAGAGTCCTAAGCTAAGTATATATCTGGCAGGGAAGTTCATGTACAAAAATAAAATTTTAGTTAAAATATGGAATACCAACAATAACACTATAACACAAAAATGAAGACTGGAAGTGGAAAAATTGGTAAATCAATATCCGAGTATTTTGTAACAGCCAGAGTAAGCGCTGTCTAATGGAGAAAAAGGGAAACATGAAGGAATACAATTAAAAATAATTACTGTTTGGGAGATATTTAATAACAAGTGAAAAATTGCTGACTATGATATTTAAAATAATTAAATGACCTATTGGCTAAAAAGGGGGAAAAGAGATAGTACTATACATCAACTGCATGTTCTTAGTATGAGTGCAGTTACAAAGATTTTTCATTTATGGATAGCAATGTACACAAATAATTGAATATAACCAGCACTACAGTGATATGCAAAATAAAATACGTACCCATACTTATCAACTTCATGCTCCACTGTCTTAATATTAAAACCATACGTCGGTGAAATAGTATTGATGTCTTCCCCACAAAAACGTTTCACTACAGTGGTCTTCCCAGCATTATCTAAACCTCTGATGGTTTTAGTTAAGAAAACAAATCTAAAATTGGAATGCAATAGTTTCATTCACTCTGGAGAATGGCCAGCTTCTAGGAGGAAATCAGTGCAGACTATTGATCAAGAGTAAGTCACACATCATGTCTTTGTAAAACTTCTTCCAGACTGCTATGACATACTCAGCTGTTACCTTAAGGAGAAGAGCATCCACTTTTGTTGCATGAGAATACATATTAATTCACAAACATAAAGGCTCAGGGCCCTGTTCATATTAATAGTAATTTTCTTGCCTAAACAGATAAAACTACATAAATTACTGGTTTTGTGTTGTTCCCCCACCTGAGAACACTGTTCCAACCAGGGTTCTCCCAGACTAAAGGATAGAGTGGTGGGGGTTAATTTCTAAATACTAAATAATTTCTAATAGTTTTAACCCGAGAAATGTGTCAATATCATTTTACAACAGTCCGGTGTTGCGGCTATCTTAACAAAAATGCTACTCTTCAGAATCTAATACATAATTCTACCAACTGTTTTGTAATTACTTCGTGCATGTGTTAACAAAATATTTTTTATTTCTTTTTGTTATTTTGTTATAAACCATCAAAGTTACTTTTATTGCGCGACATGGCATTTTGACCGATGAAGAAGTGGTGCGTAGTACCACGGGTATCTGGTCAGTCAGTTGTCATTCATGGGTGGGGGAGGGAGGTAGGTATCACTGGCTTTGTTGGGCCCATTAGAGGATAGCGTATTTTTACTCCTTAGTTACGTTGTGATGTTTTATCCTAATTTTGACAAGTAACCATTACAACTTATTGTACTGTATATTGGAGAGTGTAACAATAATGAAAATTACTTTATATTTTAAAATCCTGAGAATAGAATTTTTTTCTGTTCTTGAAAAATGAATGCTCATCCTAGTTGCTATAGCAGCATTTACTGTTTACAAATAGTTTATTTGACGTCCTTTAACAATAGGAATGTAACTTGCGGGAGCTGGAACCGGTCGTAAGCTTCGAACAAGGGAGTACGGTAGTTAACTGCTTGTCCGACAGTCAGCGCACTGCATGACTGGGAGAAGAACCACTTTGCTTTAGGCCCAGGAAAAACAGAGTGAGGGGTGGCATGAGGTGGGACTATGTGTAAAGGACCTCAGGTTTGTATAGTTAGGAAAAATGATATTGTTATGTTACAATAAAGTTTCATACATACTTACCTGGCAGATATATACATAGCTAAGACTCCGTCGTCCCCGACAGAAATTCAAATTTCGCGCCACTCGCTACAGGTAGGTCAGGTGATCTACCGGCCTGCCCTGGGTGGCAGGACTAGGAACCATCCCCGTTTTCTATCATATTTTCTCTCTTCCACCTGTCTCCTGCGGGGAGGCTGGGTGGGCCTTTAATTGTATATATCTGCCAGGTAAGTATGTATGAAACTTTATTGTAACATAACAATATCATTTTCATACAATCACTTACCTGTCAGATATATACATAGCTGATTGCACCCTTCGTGGAGGGTAAGAGACAGCTACTATATGGAATAGACAGGTAAACAACATATGTTGTAGGTATAAATAAAACCTTGGTTCCTACCTGATAGGTGGTAGACTTGGTGGTGTTTGCCCAGTAGTCTGCATCACCTCAAGAAACTTTAGCGAGATATGTGATCTATGGCCAAGAGTTCTTGTGGTTCTGCCGATGGGGTCTTACCCACTTACTCAGCAGAGCCTAAAAGGACTTTGTCAATGGGTGCTGATCCACTTATATGACAATACACCTTATGAAGGAGCACACAACCAATCCCGACCACCTGATCCTAACCATGTGTTAGAACTAAGGATTGTTACGAGTTATCCCCGAACTCGTCACAACAACCGTAACTCAAAAACCACTACGCACGCATACATAATTTTTTCAAAAAAAAAATTATACTCAACTAATTGGATATGACGAGAATTCTCTTATGAACAACATAGACGGCCGCCCGTGCGAGCCTGAATCCTCCATTGTTCGAAGAGATTCTCGACCATATCCAAACAGAAGAACAGTATATACATTTTAAGGATTGGTGTCGGCTCCCGTACCCAGAATCGTATCTGCCGATACGATAGGACCTAGAGAAAAGCACTTCTCATACGTCACACGCACGTCTTCAAGTAATGAGATGCAAATACCGAGTTGCATCTCCAATATGTCGTATCTAATATGTTTTTAAGCGACATATTCTTATAAAACGAGAGAGACGTCGCAACCGCTCGTACTTCATGAGCTTTTACCCTCAGAAGTTGTAATTGTTCGTCCGGACAGACCTTGTGAGCGTCCGTAATGACGTTTCTTACAAAGAACGCTAGAGCGTTCTTTGACATCAGTCTTGTGGGGTCTTTTACCGCGCACCAAAGACCTTGTCTAGAGCCTCCCAACTGACGCTTCCTCTGAAGATAGAACTTCAGAGCTCTAACAGGGCATAGAGACCTCTCTGCTTCTCTGCCTACTAGACTAGACATTCCTTTGATTTCGAATGACCTAGGCCAGGGATTCGTGGGATTCTCGTTTTTCGCTAAAAACAGAGTCTTAAACGAGCAAATCGCCGAGTCTCCCTTGAATCCTACTTTATCCTGCAGAGCTTGTAACTCACTAATTCGTTTTTTGGGGGGCCGTCGCTAACGATAAAAGAAATAGGCATTTTCTAGTTACGTCTCTAAATGAGGCCTGATGTGGAGGCTCAAATCTATCCGAAGACAGATATTTGAGGACTACGTCCAAGTTCCAGTTCGGAGGTACTGGTTCCTTAGACTTTAACGTCTCAAAAGACTTATGAGATCGTGGAGATCTTTGTTATTTGCCAGATCTAAACCTCTGTTCCTGAATACAGCCGAGAGCATACTCCTGTATCCCTTTATTGTGGATACGGCTAGATGCGATTTTACTCTCTAGGATAGCAAGAAATCAGCAATGTTTCCGCTATAGAGGTAGAGGAGGAGGACAACTTCTTGCTCTACACCACCTTCTAAAGACCTCCCACTTCGACTGGTATACTTTCGAAGTGGAGGTTCTGCGAGCTCTCGCGATCGCGCTTGCCACTCGCGAGAAAAGCCTCTCGCTCTGACAAGTCTTTCGATAGTCGAAAGGCAGTCAGAGCGAGAGCGGGAGGTTTTGATGGTACCTCTTGAAGTGTGGTTGTTTGAGAAGATCCGTCCTTCCTGGTAGGGATCTTGGAAAGTCTACGATCCACTCTACCACCTCCGTGAACCATTCCTGGGCCGGCCAAAAGGGGGCTATTAAAGTCATCCTCGTCTCTTTTGACGCCACAAACTTTTCAATACTAACCCCAGGATTTTGAATGGGGGGAAAGCGTACACGTCCACTCGAGACCAGTTTAGCAGGAAGGCGTCTACCATAATTGCTCTTGGGTCTTCCACGACCGAACAAAACACTGGGAGCCTTTTTTGAAATGTATGTTGCGAATAGATCCACATGAGGAGTTCCCCACAGAGACCAGAGATCGCGACATCTTCCTCGTGCAGAGTCCATTCTGTATGAAGGACCTGGTTCCTCCTGCTGAGCCTGTCCGCCCTCACATTTCTTACTCCCTGTACGAACCTTGTCAGCAGGGAGATGTTCCTGTGAGACGTCCACAGTAATAGGTCCCTCGTGAGTTCGTAAAGGAACGAGGAGTGTGTCCCTCCCTGTTTCCGAATGTAGGCAAGTGCGGTGGTGTTTGTCCACTGTTTACTTGTACTACCTTGTCTCTCACCAGAGGTTCTAGGCTCTTCAAAGCCAGGTGTACGGCGAAGAGCTCTTTGCAATTTATGTGCCAGGACAACCTGTGCTGGTTCCCAGGTGCCTGACACTTCCTCCGAGCCTAATGTCGCTCCCCAACCCGTCTCCGACGCGTCGGAGGAACACACTAGGTCTGGGTTCTGTGATCTTAGAGAGATCCCTTTGTTCTCTTCCAGAGGCAGCAACCACCACTGTAGGTGTGCCTTTTTTACTTCCACTGGAATGGGAAAAACGTCCGCACAGTTGTCCGTTTTTCCAGCTCCAAGACTTCTTGAGGAAGAATTGAAGTGGACGGATATGAAGTCTTCCGAGAGGGAAAATTGTTCCAGCGAGGAAAGCGTCCCCAGAAGGCTCAACCATTCCCTCGCTGACGTTTGCTGTTTCTCTAAGAAGAGAGAGATTATCCTCAAACCTTTTGCGGTTCTCTCTTGCGAAGGAAAAACTCGAAAACCCCGAGAATCCATCCGAATCCCCAGATAGACTAGGTCTTGTCTGGGGGTCATCTGAGACTTCTCGAGGTTCACAAGCAATCCCAACGCCTTGGTCAAATCCAGAGTTAACTTTAGGTCCTCCAAACACTGTCTCTCCGATCTGGCCCTGATGAGCCAGTCGTCTAGGTTACATCGAGACATTCACTCCTTTGAGATGAAGAAATCTCGCCACATTCCTCATCAGGCTTGTGAAGACCTGAGGAGCTGTGGACGGCCGAAACACAAGGCTCTGAACTGAAAGATCCTTCCCCCCGTCATGAACGGAGGTACTTCTCGATGAAGGGTGGATCGGGGACGTGAAAGTAGGCGTCTTGGAGATCTAGAGACACCATCCAATCTCCTTGTCGTAATGACGCTAGGAACTGAAGCAGAAGTCTCCATGGAGAACTTCTCCTTCTGAACATTTGTTCAGAGCGCTGACGTCTAGTACTGGTCTCCAGCCTCCCGAGGCTTTCGCCACTAGAAAAAGGCGATTGTAGAAAACCCCGGGGAGTTTTGATCCAGTACTAGTTCTACTGCACTCTTGTCCACATTTGTTCCACCATCGATCGAAGAGTATCCCTCAGCACAGGATCCTTGTACTTGGCTGATAGTTCCCTTGGTATTGACGTTAGGGGCGGAGTATTCAGGAAAGGGATACGATATCCCTTCCTTATGATCTTTAGTGAAGACGCGTCTGCGTCTATCAGTGTCCAGGCTTCCACGAATTCCAGGAGCCTGGCACCTACTGGTGTTTGGAGGAGAAATGTTTCATTTGCCCTTTTTAAAGGGACGAAGGCGGACCTACCTCTTCTCTCTGGAGCCTTCCTTCTTGCGGGAGGTCTGGAGATCGGACCACCTCGAAAGGGCTGCCTAGAAGTGCTAGGTTCTTTCTTGTCCGACACTAAAGCAGGTTTTCTTCTTCCTAGCTGACTGCGTCAGAAGATCCTGTGTCGCCTTCTCAGTTAAAGAGTGAGCTACGTCTTAACTAACTTAGAAGGAAACAAATAGTCCGAAAGAGGTGCATATAGCAGAGCTGCCCTCTGCGCTGCGAGACTGCCTTTGTTAAGAAGGCGCCATACACTGTCCTTTTCTTCAAAAGACCTGCTCCAAATAATGCAGAGACTTCCAAAGATCCATCCTGTACTGCTTTGTCGATGCACGCAAAATGCATAACAGGGCTTCAGGTTCGATTCCCTGCGAATCGTGAGCTTTCTTGGACATCACCCCAAGGGACCAATCTAAGAAGTTGAATACTTCCAATACATGGAAAAGTCCCTTGAGGAGATGATCCAGTTCCGAAATACTCCAAGTAATTGCGGGCAGAATTAAGACTAGGACGCCTTGAAGCGTCAACTAACGTCGAAAAGTCTGCCTCTGTAGTAGAAGGGAGAGCGATACCCATATCCGCCCCCGTCTTGTACCATATGCTCTTTTCCAGCTAACCTTGCTGGAGCATGCAAAATACTGTCCCTGGTTAAGTCTTTCTTCGACTTCATCCAGGCGTTCTAAGGCGTGTAAAGCCCGCTTCATCGAGATGGTGGGCTTCATCTTCAGAAAGACGAAGTCTTCTTCGCCTTCGCACTCGAAAAAAAAAGAGCGAGCGCGGAGAAGGAGGAGCAGCCGGAGTCAACTCGTCTCCGTATTCCTCCAGAAGCATGGTTGTCAACACCTTATAGTTGGACAAGCCCTCTCTTCCAAGATTCGTCATCCTCCGAGTTTCGTTCGAACTCGTGATAATCCTGAGTTCTGTTCTCCTTTCAGAACTTTCCTCTTCTGGGGGAGACAAACTCCTGATCGGAGAGGGGCTAAGGGAATGAAAGTCTTTCCTTTTTCCCGTTCTGATCGACTTGGAAGGCGTCACAACCTGCGGCTTCTCTCGCGCTTTAGAAGACGTCATGTATGACGCTTCCCGCTCTCCGAGCGTCATGTATGACGTCTCTTGTTGACGTTTAGATGACGCTTCGCGTCTGGAAGACGCTTCGCTTTCTAAGGGCTTCCTACTCGGCGTCACAATCTTGGACGGAGCGTCACGTCTAGATCCTCTTGATTTGACGCTTCACTTCTAAAAGACGTCTTCCGAGCAGGTGCGAGAGGACGAGACTTCTTAATAGGAAGCGTCACGTCCTTCCGACGGGGCGCTAAAACTCCCACAAGAGATGACAGTTGTTCTTGCACCGCCATAATGATCTTCCTTGACGCTTCTCCTACGTCTAGTGCCTGACGCCCTTCGTCATCACTCGGGGAAGAAGCATGATGTGGTACTTCCTCATAAGCGTCAGGTGACGTTGACGCCACCTTCGCCTTCTTAATAGCAGACTTGGGAGTCATCCGAGAAGCGCTCCGGGCTAGAATCAATGTCTTGCTTCATATGACGCTTCAGCGGTCTCGATAAGTTCGACTCCTTCCACCCTCGTTTTAGGTGAGGGAAGAGAGGGAGAGGACGAAAACCTCGCGAAGGACGCTTTTCCTGTAGCGCCCTTGAGCTGGCTGCCATGAAGCAAAGCTAGCTGAAGGGACGTCTGAACCGTTGGGGATTCCCCACGACCTCCTTAAGGCTTTCGACTTTCCTTCTCCTCTGGGCATGTGAGCTTGGAAGAGGTCTAGGCCTGGGAGCGCCGCAGGGACGATCAAACGCCCCCTCCACAACACTGATAGGGTTCACTTCACTAAAATTTTCACTATCACTAGCCTTACCTTTCGAGTCCGCCATCTTGGACTTCATGTCTCGAATCGTCGCTTTCAGATTGGCGATTTCCGATGCCGAATCCGAAAAGACACTCTGAGAATGAGATTTATAGGGAGAATCTACAGTAGTAGGGTTAGAATTATCCTTGAAAGGCTCAATAGGCCTTGAATTCACACCTTTCAGTCTTCTAACTCTATCCCTCTCTAACTTCTTCAAATAAGAAGTCAAAGTCTCCATTCTTCTGCATTCAAACTCTCGCATTCCTTACAAGTGTTAATACATGAATAGCAACACTGCACCCCCCTACATTTACGGCATACAGTGTGAGGATCAACCGAAGCTTTCGGTATCCTCACCCTGCAGCCTACAATTCACACACTTCTCAACACTCACATTAGAACAGACATCCTGAGAAAAATCCAAAAGAGTATTCCAAAAACAGTCCACAGTAGCGAATGCCAAAACACGATCCAAATACGTCACCAAAAGTCGAAAAACGTTGATCAAATGTGAAAAAAGAATCCAAGTCAGGAGGTAATAACAACAATGTTGATACCACCGGCGACAGAGAAAATATGATAGAAAACGGGGATGGTTCCTAGTCCTGCCACCCAGGGCTCAGGCCGGTAGATCACCTGACCTACCTGTAGCGAGTGGCGCGAAATTTGAATTTCTGTCGGGGACGACGGAGTCCTTAGCTAGTATATATCTGACAGGTAAGTTGATTGTATGAAAATACAATTTTCGACAAAATGTTATTGTTATAATACATTAAGTTTTGTTCATACTTACCTGGCAGATATATATATAGCTGGTATTCTCCCGAAGGCCGACAGAATTTTCAAAACTCGCGGCACACGCAGTGGGCGGCCAGGTGGTAGTACCCATTCCGCCGCTGGGAGGCGATATCAGGAACCATTCCCATTTTTCTATTCATATTTTATCAGTGCCACTGTCTCCTGAGGGGTGGTGGGTGGGCACTTAATTATATATATCTGCCAGGTAAGTATGAACAAACTTAATTGTATTATAACAATAACATTTTGTTCATGAAAACTTACTTGGCAGATATATATAGCTGAATCCCACCTTCGGATGGTGGGAAGAGACAGAATAGGATTTGTAGGAAACTTAAATTAAGTAAGATGATATACACCTTGGTTCCTCACCTGTTAGCAAAGTAGACTCTGTGATTACTGTCACTACAGCCTGCTTGTGCTTAATCAGAGTTGCCAGCCAGGTGGAGACCTGTAGTGCTGGTGCGCTCTGAATGCTCTGTCAACGGGGACGTGACCTCAATGTGACAAGAGCATAGAGCCATACAAATGAGGGCACGAAGCAACTGACCACCACCATGACCAACTAACAAAGACCCCCTGAACACTAAGCTAAAAGATGGGAGGTCTTCACCAAAGCCTCACCACAACCAAAAAACACAACAACTAAAACCTAACCTAACCTAACTAAGGGTATGGGAAGGAGAGAGCTACCTTCAGCCCCAAGACTGTGTCTGCAGAAACGTATGGCCCAAGAGAACAACAGTCCCTCGTATATCGTTCTCACATCTCTCAGTAGTGTGAGGCGAATACTGAATTGCTCCTCCAAAAGGTGGCGTCAAGGATGTCCCTTGATCGACATGTTCCTTTGGAAGGCAAGCGAGGTTGCAACAGCTCTGACCTCGTGAGCTTTCACTCGCAAGAGGCTCCAATCGATGTGTATGGAAGACGAATGAGCCTCTTTAATGACGTCCCTCAGAAAGAACGCCAAAGCGTTCTTGGATAACGGTATATCGGGTCGTTTAAACCGAAACACCAGAGATTATTCTGAGGGACCTCTTACTTCTTTAGTCTTGTGGACATAAAACTTTTAGAGCCCTGACAGGGCACAGGACTCTCTCCGGTTCTTGGCCCACAAGGCTTGTCAATACCCTTGATTTCAAAGCTCCTTGGCCAAGGGTTCGACGGGTTTTCATTCTTTGCTAGAAAGTGGGACTCAAAGAGCAGACAGCATTGTCCCCCTTGAAGAACCCACTCTCTTACAAATGGCCTGAATTTCGCTAACTCTCTTCGCCGTCGCCAGAGCAGTTAGGAAAAGAGCCTTCTTAGTCAAGTTCCTAAGAGACGCTTCATGTAAAGGTTCGAAAGGACTCGACATT